>NC_057731.1:59166929-59174986 GCF_004010195.1 Chiloscyllium plagiosum | reverse complement strand
TTACGAGGGGGCATAGCTTTAAATTAAGGGGTGGTAGGTATAGGACAGATGTTAGGGGTAGGTTCTTTACTCAGCGAGTCGTGAGTTCATGGAATGCCCTGCCAGTAGCAGTGGTGAACTTTATGGGCATTTAAGCAGGCATTGGATAGGCATATGGAGGATAGTGGGCTAGTGTAGGTTAGGTGGGCTTGGATCGGCGCAACATCGAGGGCCAAAGGGCCTGTACTGCGCTGTATTCTTCTATGTTCTATGGTGTAGAATGCTGAAACATCCATTGTGATGAGGAATGTCCGTGGTTCGACTGGTCCATGGGCGCTGAGTTTCTATAAGAAATCTGTATTGTTGTGACCTAAGCTGGGAGTCCCCTATACATGTGGGTCTCAAGATGCCTTCAACATAGCCAGACAGGTTCTCACATAGGGTCCCATTGCCTGATACGATGGGATGTCCAGGCATATTGGCTTTGTGTATCTCCAGAAGATAGTAGAAGTTCCCTACGGGAGAAGTACATGGGAGGAAAGTGCATAGGGAACTCTGAAGGACTAGATCTAAAAAGTCTTGATCAATGTGATTAATTCACTGGTGTCCTTTGTTGGATCAGCCATTTAGTTGCCTGTAGTGTTCCTGGTTGTTCAGTTGTCAGTACATTTCCTTGCAGTAGTCTGCTCTATTCTGAATGACGATGGTCCCTCCTTTAACTGCTGGTTTGATAACAATTTTGCAATTGCTTTTGAAGACCATGGTTGGCACCGCTTTGTGATTGGATGATGTTTTGCTCTACCTTGTGGGTGCGGCTGATGAATTTGGCATTTACACATTTCCTGACTGTGTCAAGCTCAGGGCAGCAGCCCTCCGGAGGGGTCCAAAATAGATTCCTCCCTTGGTCTCTCCTCTACAGATCTTGGACGACTGTACCTGTTCACCTGTTAGCTCATTGGGAACGCTGCTAACATCTTGGAAGAATTCTCAGTTTCTTTCATCTAATGAATTTCTTCTGTCTGCCTCAAGACTAATGGGGTCCATTTTGGTGGTAATGTAGCAGTAGAGAAAGTCATTTACACTCTCCAGGTGACAGGAACAGGAAGAACGTGCAGGGAAATGGAGCAGAAAGAGCCATCGAGATGTACAGCACAGAAACAGACCCTTTAGTTCAACTCGTCCATGCTGACCAGATATCCTAAATTAAATTAATCTAGTCCCATTTGCCAGCATTTGGCCCATATCCCTCTAAACCCTTCTTATTCATGTACCCATCCAGATGCGTTATCATTGTATCAGCCTGCACCACTTCCGCTCTCAGCTCATTCCAGACACGCACTACCCTCTGCATGAAAAGGTTGCACTTAAGGTCCCTTTCAAATCTTTCCCCCCTCAGCCTAAGCTTATGCAGTCGGGTTTTGGACCCCATACCCTGGGGGAAAAGACCTTGGCTATTCATCCTAACCTGTAGATCATTCACAAAAAAAAAATCACTGAAAACATCCCTTTAAACTCTCTTGTATACACCTTGCTGTCTAACAATGGTGCTCATTGATAGAGTTTGCCGCTGTTTGCCTACTATTTACTTAACTATGCTATTTAACTATGTAATTTGCCTGTATTGCTTGCAAGACAAAGCTTTAAATTGTGCCTTGGTACACGTGACAATAAATTCAATTCAATTTCAATTAATCAGTGATTCACCCTGCAACACTGCGATTAACATTGCCAAGTAGGCGGAAGTGGGTACAGAAGATGCTAGAGATTAGAGTCAAGGTCGAGTGGTGCTGGAAACTCATATCAGGTTAGGCAGCATCTGAGGAACAGGAATATCGACATTTCTGGCAAAAACCCTACATCAGGAATGCAGCTGGGAGCCTCAGGGTTGAACAGATAAATGGGAGGGGGTGGGGCTAGGGAGGAGGTAGCTGACAGTACAATAGGTGGATGGAGGCACTGTTAAAGATGATAGGTTGGAGAAGAGGGTAGAGCAGATAGGTAGAAAGGAAGATTGACCAGTGGGACAAATCATGAACTGGGGTAAGGTGGGGGAGGGGAATGAGGTAACTGGTGATGTCTACATTGATGCTATGGGGTTGGAGGGTCCCAAGACAGAAAATGAGGTGTTCTTCCTCCAGGCATCAGGTGATGAGGGAGTGGCAATGGAGGTGGCCCAGGACCTGCATGTCCTCAGCAGAGTGGGAGGGGGTGTAGTTGAAATGTTCGGTCACAGGGCAGTGGGGTTGATTGGAGCGGGTATCCCAGAGACATTCTCTGAAGTGCTCTGCGAGAAGGCATCCGGTCTCCCCAATGTAGAGACGACCGCATCGGGAGCAGTGGATACAATAACGTGTGGAAATGCAGGTGAAACTTTGGATGTGGAAGGCTCCTTTGGAGCCTTGGACGAAGGGGAGAGGTGTGGGCGCAGGTTTTGCAATTCCTGTGGTGGCAGGGAAAGGTGCCAGGAGTGGACAGTGGATTGTAGGGGGGTGTGGACCTACCAAGTGGTCTCGGAGGGAACAGTCTTTGCGGAAAGAAGATAGGGATGGGGAGGGAAATATATTCCTCGGAGTGGAGTCCGTTTGTGCATGGTGGAAATGTCGGTGGATGATGCAATTTATGCGGAGGTTGGTGGGCTGGAAGGTGAGTTCTGTCTTTGTTGCAGTTGGAGCAGTGGGGTGTGAGGGCAGAGGTGCAGGACATGGATGAAATGCACTGCAGGGCATCTTCAACCACGTGGGAGGGGAAATTGTGATTTTAAAGGAGGCGGCCATCTGGTGTGTGTTCTGTGGTGGAACTGATCCTCCTGGGAGCTGATGCGGTAGAGGCAGAGGTATTTGGGAATACGGGGTAGTATTTTTGCAGGAGGTAGGGTGGGAAGAGGTGTAATCCAGGTAGCTGTGGGAGTCAGTGGGTTTGTAGAAAATGTCAGTGTTGAGTCAGTCATCATTGTTGGAGATAGAGAGGTCCAGGAAGGGGAAGGAGGCGTCAGAGATGGTCCAGGTAAATTTAAGGTCAGAGTGGAATTGATGAACTGTTCAACCTCCTTGTGGGAGCATGAGGTGGCACCGATGCAGTCATCAATGTAGCGAAGGAAAAGGTGGGAGTGGTGTCGGTGTAACTACGGAAGATAGACTGTTCCACGTAGCCGACAAAGAGACAGGCAAAGCTGGGGCCCATGGCTACCCTTTCATCTGGAAGAAGTGGGAGGATTCGAAGGAGAAATTGTTAAGGGTGAGGACCAGTTCAGCCAAACAAATAAGAGTGTCAGTGGAAGGGTACTGTTAGGGAGGTCAGGAGAGAAAGAAATGGAGGGTTTAAGAGGCCCAGGTCATGGCGGATGGAAGTGTAGAGAGACTGGATGTCCATGGTGAAGATGAGGCATTGGGAGCCAGGGAAATGGAAGTCTTGGAGGAGGTAGAGGGTGTGGGTGGTATCCTGAATGCATGTGGAGAGTTCCTTCGCTACATTGATGACTGCATCAGTGCCACCTCATGCTCCCACAAGGAGGTTGAACAGTTCATCAATTCCACTCTGACCTTAAATTTACCTGGACCATCTCTGACGCCTCCCTCCCCTTCCTGGACCTCTATCTCCAACAATGATGACTGACTCAACACTAACATTTTCTACAAACCCACTGACTCCCACAGCTACCTAGATTACACCTCTTCCCACCCTACCTCCTGCAAAAATACTACCCCGTATTCCCAAATACCTCTGCCTCTACAGCATCAGCTCCCAGGAGGATCAGTTCCACCACAGAACACACACCAGATGGCCGCCTCCTTTAAAGATCACAATTTCCCCTCCCACGTGGTTGAAGATGCCCTGCAGTGCATTTCATCCATGTCCTGCACCTCTGCCCTCACACCCCACCGCTCCAACTGCAACAAAGACAGAACTCCCCTGGTCCTCACCTTCCAGCCCACCAACCTCCGCATAAATTGCATCATATTGAACAATATCAAGGTAAGTGGAGATGAGTTTGGTGGTGCAGGAGCAGGGTGAGACAGTGGGTCGGCTGGGGTGGTCAGGCTTGTGGATCTTGGGTAGAAGGTAGAACCAGACAGTGAGGCATTCCCAAACTATGAGGTTGGAAGCTGTGGGTAGGAGATCCCCTGAGGTGATGAGGTCTGTACGAGCTGAGAGATGATGATTTGGTGATTTGGGGGGTGAGGTCATGGCCGAGGGGAGGAGCGGTCGGTGGAGGTGTCTTCGAGTTGGTGACTACCTTCGGTGGTGTAGAGGTCAGTGCAACAAACTACCACTGCAGCCCCCACTTGTCCACTGGTTTGATGGTGAGTTTGGGATTGGAGTGGAGGGAGGGGAGAGCTGCACGTTGTGAGGGGGAAGAGGTTGGAGTGGGGGAGGGGGTTGGACAGGTTGAAGTGGTTAACATCTCGGCAGCAATTGGAAATAAAGAGGTTGATGGTGAGTAATAGGCCAGCACGGGGTGTCCAGGTGGATGGGGTGCATTGGAGCGGCCCTCAGAAGGTGGGTGGGAGTGTTGATGAAAAAAGTAGGCTCTGAGGTGGAGACGACAGAAGGGCTTTTGGCCAAAACGTCAAATTTCCTGCTCCTCCGATGCTGCCTGACGTGCTGTGATTTTTCAGCACCACTCTCATCTTAACATTGCCAAGTGTCCACCAGCTTCACCCCCTACTGCTCTTTCACATATTCCAAACACTAACCAGTCTGAGCTGAAGCAATTTCCAACTGTCCAGCACAGACCATGAAAACAACTTTTTACACACTCCAACTCCAAAACCTCTCCTGATAGGACAAGAACATGGAAAGAAACAATTGATGAGGAAACGTTCACATAGGGGAATGATTTCTGTAGAATCTCACCTGAATCCTCCAGGAACAGCTGTACTGCCATTAGTACCTTCCCTTGTGGCTGCAAGTCCAACTGCAGAGTGAGACATAGACAGACAGTGAATGTTACAAACTGCCCTCAGTCAGGGCTTGGTGAATGGGCTATAACTGCATACACTGCTTGTTATTACAGTGCCAGAAGTCTCTCATAATCCTGCCTGGATGAGAGTGATGCCACACTGAGGGTCAGTGCCAAGGAAGGGTACAAGCCTCAGATTCTGGATTAGTGATGCTGGAAGAGCACAGCAGTTCAGGCAGCATCCAAGGAGCAGCGAAAGAGTCAGGCTTTCAACTGATGCACTAAACCAAACCTTGACCCCCTTGTTGACTTGGAGACAGCAAGATATTTTTGGAACTAAGGATTCCTTGATGTTGTGGTCAACTGCACTCCTCCTCAAGAGCAAAGCAATTGGCCATTCATCTGCTTAGGCAATGGGATCTTGCTGTGTACAATCCACTGTCATACCTGCCTTTAAAACAATCACAGCTAAAACTAAAAAGCAACTATAATACTTTATTCTCAAGTCCAAAAACTCAGATGAGGAAATGGTGTTAAATACAGAGCAAAGTTTACTTTTATATTTAAAACGAAAGTTCCCTTGACTGTATGCCCATCGAATACTCCCAGGATAAGGACATTTTGATCTCATTATTTGCTAATCCAGGCTTCAAGTGTTCGCAATAGACTGCAATATGTACATTTAAAACATGCTGCTTCTGCTGATTCTCTGTCACACCATCTGCTCCTTGTTTCTCTTTAAAGGTTGGTGTTGTCTTGGACTCGAGCTGGACAGTACAAGCTAGTCTCCACCTGCTGACTGATTTTCTTGTGCTGACTTAGTGTCACAGAGTCATAGATTTACAGCGCGGAACCAGACCCTTCAGTCCAACTTGTCGTGCCGACCAGATATCCTAATCTGATCTAGTCCCAGTTACCAGCACTTGGCCATATCCCTCTAAACCCTTCCTATTCATAAACCCATCCAGATGCCTTTTAAATGCTGCAATTGTACCAACTTCCACCACTTCCCCTGGCAACTCATTCACGCACGCACCACCCTGTGTGAAAATGTTGCCCCTCAGGTCACTTTTAAAATCCTTCCCTTCTCGTCCTAAACCTATGCTCTCTAGTTCTGGACTCCTCCACCCCAAGGAAAAGACCTTGTCTATTTACCCTAGCCATGCCCTCATGATTATATAAACCTCGATAAGGTCAGCCCTCAGCCTCCAATGGTCCACTGAAAATAACCCTAGCCTACTCAGCCTCTCCATGTAGTTGAAACCATCCAACTCTGGCAACATTCTTGTAAATCTTTTCTGAACCCTTTCAAGTTTCACAACATCCTTCCTTTAGTGAAGTGGAGATTGAATATTTTAGAACATAGAACATTGCAGTGCAGTACAGACCTTTCAACCCTCGATGTTGTGTCAACCTCCAGAACCAACCAATCTGAAGCCAATCTATCCTACACTATTCCATTTTCATTCATATGAATATCCAATGACCACTTAAGTGCCCTTAAAGTTGGCGGGTCTACCACTGTTGTAGGCAGGGCATTCCATGTCCCTACTGCTGAGTAGGGAAACTACCTTAGACATCGGTCCTATAGCTTTAAATTGTGAGGTGATAGACGGCCATCACCATCTGAGGAAAAAGGCTCTCACTGTCCACCCTATCTAACCCTTTGATTACCTGTCTCAATTGAGTCACCTCTCAACCTTCTCTGAAGAAAACAGCCTCAAATTCCTCAGCCTTTCCTCATAAGACCTTCCCTCCATACCAGGCAACATCCTCTTAAGTCTCCTCTGCACCCTTTCCAACGCTTCCATATCCTTCCTGTAATGCGCAGAACCATACACATTACTCCAAATGAGGCCACACCAGGGTTTTGTACATCTGCAATATGACTTAGTGGTTCCGAAACTCAATCCCTCTACTAGATTAGATTAGATTCCCGACATTGTGGAAGTAGGGCCTTCGGCCCAACAAGTCCACTGACCCTCCAGAGAACACCACACCTAGACGCATTCCCCTACTCCCTACTAACGCACCTATCACTATGGGCAATTTAGCATGGCCAATTCACCTGAATTGCACATCTTTGGACTGTGGGAGGAAACCAGAGCACCCAGAGGAAACGAAAGCTGGAATCGAATCTGGGTCCCTGACACTGCGAGGCAGCAGTGCTAACCACTGAGCCACCCTAATAAAAGCTAACACACTGTATGCCTTCTTAATAACCCCGTAAACCTGGGTGGCATCTTTCAGGGATTTATGTACAAAGACACAGACCTCTTTGTTCATCGACACTACCAAGAATCTTATTAGCCCAGTACTCCATTTCTGTTGCTCCTTCCAAAATGAATCACCTCACACTTTTCCACATTAAACTCTATTTGCCACCTCTCAGCCCAGTTCTGCAGTCTATCTACGTCCCTCTGTAACCTGCAACATCCTTCCGCACTGTCCACAACTCCTCCAACCTTAGTGTCATCTGCAAATTTACTAATCCATCCTTACACACCCTCATCGTTGGTCATTTATAAAAATGACCAGTAGCCCCAAAACAGATCTTTGCGGTACCCCACTAGTAACTGAACTCCAGGATGAATATTTCCCATCAACCACCACCTTCTGTCTTCTTTCAACAAGCCAATTTCCGACCCAAACCGCGAAATCACCCTCAATCCCAATCCTCCGTATTTTGTGCAATAGCCTACCGTGGGGAACCTTATCCAACACCTGACTGAAGACATATAGGTAAAAACGGTTTTGTTGGCTACGTAGAGTAGTTGATCTTCCATAATTACACTGGCAACACTCCCCACCTCTTCCTCCACTACATTGATGACTGCATTGGCGCCACCTCGTGCTCCCACGAGGAGGTTGAGCAATTCATCAATTTCACCAACACATTCCACTGTGACCTTAAATTTACTTGGACCATCTCTGACACATCCCTCCCCTTCCTGGACCCCTCCATCTCCATTAATGATGACCGACTTGACACTGACTTTTTTTTTTATATACAAACCCACCGACTCCCACAGCTACCTGGATCACACCTCTTCCCACCCTACCTCCTGCAAAAATGCCATCCCGTATTCCTAATTCCTCCGCCTTTGCCGTATCTGCTCCCAGGAGGACCAATTCCACCACAGAACACACCAGATGGCCTCCTTCTTTAGAGACTGCA
>NC_057731.1:59131891-59166277 GCF_004010195.1 Chiloscyllium plagiosum | reverse complement strand
CCTCCCTGACCTATCATCTTCATCCCCTCCCCTACTCACACATTGTACTCTATGCTACTTTCTCCCCACCCCCATCCTCCTCTAGCTTATCTCTCCACGCTCC
The DNA here is from genome assembly GCF_004010195.1 of Chiloscyllium plagiosum. Taxonomy (NCBI): domain Eukaryota; kingdom Metazoa; phylum Chordata; class Chondrichthyes; order Orectolobiformes; family Hemiscylliidae; genus Chiloscyllium; species Chiloscyllium plagiosum. Next base: position 59,166,174 of record NC_057731.1, on the reverse strand, counting down.
AGGCTCACTGCCTTTATTCCTGATGAAGGGCTTTTGCCCGAAACGTCGATTTCGAAGCTCCTTGGATGCTGCCTGAACTGCTGTGCTCTTCCAGCACCACTAATCCTGAAATCCATATATACTACGTCAACCACTTTACCCTCATCCACTTGTTTCATTACCTTCTCAAGGAACAAGGTTTGAGAGGCATGACTTAACCTTCACAAAACCGTGTTGACTATCCCTAATCAACTTCTTCCTCTCCAAATGATTAGAAATCCTCTCAACCTTTCCCAACATTTTACCCACAACCAAAGTAAGGCTCACTGGTCTATAATTATCAGGGTTGTCTCTACTCCCCTTCTTGAACAAAGGGACAACATTTGCTACCCTCCAGTATTCTGGCACTATTCCTGTAGACAATGACAACATAAAGATCAAAACCAAAGGCTCTGCAATATCCTCCTGGACTTCCCAGAGAATCCTAGGATAATTCCTATCTGGCCCAGGGGACTCTCACTTTCCAGAATTGCTAACACCTCATCCTTGTGAATCTCAATCCCATTTAGTCTCGTAGCCTGTATCTCAGTATTCTCCTTAACAACATAGTATTCACACTGGAAAAAACAAATGCACTTCCCCTATCTCCTGATTCCACGCACAACTTCCCACTACTATCCTCGATTGGACTGATCTTCCTCTAGTCATTCTTTTATTCCTGATATACCTACAGAAAGCTTTGGGGCTTTCCTTGATCCTACCTGCCAATGACTGCTCATGTCCCCTCCTGGCTCTTCTTAGCTCTCTCTTTAGGTCTTTCCTCGCTAACGTAACTCTTAAGCGCCCTAACCCAGCCATCACGTCTCATCCTAAAATAATTGTTCTTCCTCTTGACAAGAGATTCAACTTGAGTAAACCACGGCTCCCTCGCTCAATCACTTCCTCCCTGCCCAATAAGCTTGTAAATATCAAGGACCTGCAGTAGCTGTTCCTTGAATAAGCTCCACATTTCAATTGTACCTATACCCTGCAGTTTCCTTCCCCATCCTATGCACCCTAACTCTTGCCTAATTGCATCGTAATTGCCTTTCGCCCAGCAATAACTTTTGCCCTGCGGTATATACCTATCCATTTCCATCACTAAAGTAAACATAAGTGAATTGTGGTCACTATCACTGAAGTGCTCACCTACCTCCAAATCTAACACCTGGCCAGATTCCATTACCTAGTACCAAATCCAACGTGGCCTTGCCTCTTGTTGGCCTGTCTATATACTGTGTCAGGAAACCATCCTGCACACATTGGACAAAAACTGACCCATCTAAAAGTACTTGAACTATAGTTAAAAGTCCCCCATAACAACTACCCTATTACTCTCGCTCCTATTGAGAATCATCTTTGCTATCCTTTCCTCTACATCGCAAACTCTTTGGATGCTGATAGAAAACTCCCAACAGGGTAACCTCTCCTTTCCTGTTTCTAACAGCCCATACTTGCTCAGTAGACAAGTCCTCAAGCATCCTTTCTGCCACCGTAATACTGTCCTTGACTAACAATGCCATACCTCCTCTTTTACTATCCTCTCTGTTCTTACTGAAACATCTTAATCCCAAAACCTGCAATGACTATTCCTGTTCCTGCTCTATCCATGACTCCGAAATGGCCACAATAAAGTCCCAGGTACCAACCCATGCTGCAAGTTTACCCACCTTATTCCAGATGTTCCTGGCATTGAAGTAGACACACTTCAAACCACCTTCCTGCTTGGCAGTGAACTCTTGCTACCTTGAAACCTCATTTCTGATCTCATTATTCGCAACCTCCTGGGCACTGGAACTACAATTTAGGCTCCCATCACCCTGCTGAATTAGTTTAAACCCTCCTGAATAGGATTAGCAAGTTTCCCTCCAGGATATTGGTACCCTTCTGGTTCAGATGTAGACCAGTTTGTAGATGTTCCATCCACCCTAGAATGAGCCCCAGTTATCAGAGTAACCAAAACCCTCCCTCCTGCATTATCCCTGTAGCCACACGTTCAACTCCTCTCTCTCCCTAGTCCGCCTTGCTAGCATGTGGCACAGGCAATAAACCGGAGATAAAAACTGTTTGCTCTCTTCCTTATTGATATAAATGCCTGGTCCATATACTCTCCATGTACAAAGCTCATTAACCCTTACTTACCCAGAACTCAGCCTTGCCACTGCCTTTCTTACAACGTTCTGCAAGGACTGAAACCCCAACAGTGATCTCAGACAGGGGCTCCTCTGCACTCTTCATCAGCACAATCTGGATCACACGTCCCTCGTAAATATGAGCATCAAAGGAAGATTGCCAGTCAGGATACATCGTCGGCTTCTTCTGAACCAGCGTCTTCCCACGCTCTGCTCAAAAACAAAGGAACAGCTAAGCAAAAAGAGACAAGCAGCAGAGAATAGGAACAACTGACCAAACAACTACAAATCAAACTCATGGTTCACCTGCCCCAAAGTATTAGAATTAAAAATATTAAATTGTTAGAGAACTCTGTTCACACTCACTCCCTTCTGTAGTCACAACACAGCTCGACAGAATGGAGGCAGAAAAGAAATGGGTGAGTGCCAGACAGTCTAAGACAAATGAGCAGGAAACCCCTGGGGTCTCTCTCACAAGCAAGTTTGCCATTTTGGACTTTGATAAGGGCACTAATTACTCAGGAGTGAAGTCAGAGACACACTTGAGGCACAGCGAGTGGCTGACAGGAATAAGAAAGGAGGAGTGATATTGATGGAGGATTTGTTATGAGATGGGTGTTTCTAGCTATCAACTAACTCCAGGATGATGTGTGGCCTCCCTGATGCCAGGGTCAAGGATATCACAGAGTGGCTCCAGGACATTCCTCTGAGGGATGGTGAACAACCAGAGGTGGTGGTCAATGTTGGTATCACTGACATGGTTAGGAAGGAGATGAGGTCTTGCAATCAGAATTCAGGGAACGAGGTAGAAAGTTAGCAAGCAAGACCCCAAATATAGCAATGGTCAGATTATTTGTGGCACAGATTCCCTGTGCCACAAAGTACAGAGATAGGAGGATAAGGCAGGGAACAGTGTGGCTGGAAAGATGGTGCAAGACATAGGGCTTTAAATTCCTAAGACAGGATCAGAACATAAGTAGTTATTCAAGGTTTGTAGCTCTGGTGCCAGTTGTTATGGTTGTGGGCATGTTTGCCGAGCTGGGAAGTTGATTTGCAGATATTTTGTCCCCTGTCTAGTGACATCTTCAGTGCTTTTGAGCCTCCTGTGAAGCGCTGCTATACTGTATTTCATGGAATTTATTTAGTTCCGTTTCGGTTGCTTCTGATTGTTGGTTCCGGCTGTTCAGTGTTGTGACTGGTACATTGGGTCTAGGTTTATGTGCTTGTTGATGGAGTCAGTGGATGAGTACTATGCTTCTAGAAATTCTCTGGCTGTCCTCTGTTTAGCTTGTCCTACAATCATGGTGTTGTCTCAGTCAAAACTGAACCAAAAATTCCAGAGGACACAGTAGAGTAGCGCATCACAAGAGACTCCAAAGCACTGAAGATGTCATCTAGATAGGGGATGAAACATTTGCAAATCAACTTCCCAGTTCAGCAAGCATACCCACAATCACACCAAGTAGTAATTTTTAAAGAAGAGTCATACTGGACTTGAAACATTAACTGATTCTCTCTGAACAGATTCTCCCAGAGCTGCTGCATTCCTCACTATCATACAGAAAAGGCTCTTCGGCCCATTAGGTCTGTACGGTCAAAAAAAGTGCCAGCAACTACAATAGTCCTACTTTTCAGCCCTTGGCCCATAGCCTTCAGTGTTTGATATTTCAAGTGCTCACTCATATACATTTTAAAATGTTGGAGGTTTCCTGCCTCAATGCCCCTCCCAGGCAGTGCACTGCACACATCCACCACGTTCTGGGTGAAAACAAAAAAGGGGTTTTCCTCAAATCGCCTCAAAACCTCCTGCCCCCTTGTTATTGAACTTTCAACTAGGGAACAGTTGCTTTCTATCCACATCTCTCAGTCTTATACACCTCTATCAAGTCCTTAACTTTCTCTCCTCCAAAGAAAACAATCCAAGCTTATTCAGCCTCTCTCCATAGTTAAACTACTCCATTTCAGGCAACATCCTGGTGAATCTCCTCTGCTCTCCCTCCAGTATAATCAGATCCTTCTTACAGTTCAGAGAAAAAAAAACTGCACAGTGCTCCAGCAGTGACCCAACCAGAGTCCTGTAAGGCTTCATCATAATCTCCCTGCTCTTATAATCTGTGCAAAGACTGATAAGGCAAGTACCCTGTAAGCCTTCTGAGCCTTCCTATTAGCCTGCCCTGTCACCTTTAGGAATCTGTGGGCAAGCTCCTCTAGCTCCCTCTGAGCTTCCTTGTGTCCAGCCATTCATCGAATACTCCATTGTATCATACTTACCAGGGCTAAATTCCACAGCCACTAACCTGCTCAATCCATTATTGCTTCCGGTAGCCTAACACCTTCTTACTCACTGTCAACCACATGGTCAATCCTTGTTTCATTAGCAAACTTAATTATCTCCCCCTAACATCACAACAAGAATTTGAGCTACAGGGAGGGGCTGAATAGGCTGGGGCTATTTTCCTTGGAGAGTAGGAAGCTGAGGGGTGATCTTAGAGGTTTATGAACTCATGGAGAGGTAAGAATAGGGCGAATAGCCAAGGGTAGGGGAGTCCAAAATTAGAAGGCGTAGGTTTAAGGCGAGAGGGGAAAGATATAAAAAGGGACCGAAGGGGCAACCTTTTCATGCAGAGGACGATGCATGTATGGAATGAGCTCTCAGAGGAAGTGATGGACACTGGTACAATTACAACATTTAAAAGGCACCTGGATGGGGTATATGAATAGGGAGGAAGGGATTAGAGGGATATGGGCCAAATGCTGGCAAATAGGACTAAGTTAATTGAGGATATCTGCTTGGCATGGACACATTAGACCAAAAAGGTCTATATAACTGTATACCACTCCAACTCCCAACATATCCATAAACAATGGAGATGAGAATATCACAAACAATAAGGGGTCCACTGATCCCTGTGGTATACCACTACACACTGGGCTCCAGTCAGACAAACAACCGCCTACCACTACTTAGTCTCCTGTCACAAAGTCAATTTTGGATTCAACTTGCCAAGTTATCGCAGATCCCATTTGCTTTTACCTTCTTTATTGCTTCAGTCATGGTGGAAGACATGAGTAACATCCTAAAAATTCAAGAGAGTTGGGAGGTAGAGGGGAGTATGGTGGCCATCACCAAGGAGGTATTAGAAAAATTGAAAAGGTCTGAAGTTGGATAAGTCACCTGGACCAGATGGACCACACCCCAGAGTTCTAGAGGAGATAGCTGAAGAAATAGGAGGGATTAGCAATGATCTTTCAGAAACCACTGGAGTCAGGGAGGGTGGCAGACGACTGAAAAATCAGCAATGCTTAAGAAGGGTGTAAGGCAAAAGATGGGAAATTTCAGAGTGATTAGCCTGACCTCTGTTGTTGGTAAGATTTGAGTCCATTGTGAAGGATGAGATTTCTGAATACTTGGAAGTATATGATAAAATAGGGCAAAGTCAGTATTGCTTCATAAAGGGGAGGTCATGCCTGACAAATCTGTTAGAATTCTTTGAGATGGTAATAGCAAGATTAGACCAAAGACAGCCAATGAATGTTATCTACCTAGACTTCCAGGAGGCCTTTGACAAGATGCTGCACTGGAGGCTACAGAGTAAGAGAAGGGCCCATGGTGTTAGAGGCAAAGTACGAGTATGGATACAGGCTTGGCTGTGTTGCAGCAAGCAGAGTAGGGATAAAAGGGTCTTTCTTGGGATGGTATCCAGTGACTAGTGGTGTTCACAAGGATCAGTGTTTGGGCCCCAACATTTCATTTTATATATTAATGATCAAGATGAAGGAACTGAGGGTCTTCTGGCTAAGTTTGCCAATGATACAAAGACAGGTAGAGGGACAGGTAGCAGTGAGGCCGCAGAGTGGCTGCAGGAGGATTTGGACAGGTTAGAAGAGCAGGCAAAGAAATGTTAGATGGAATACGATGTGGGAAAGTGTGAGGACATGCACTTTGGTAGTAACAATAGAAACAAAGACAATTTCCGAAATCTGAAGTGCAAAGGGACTCGGGAGTTCTATTGCAGGAATCTCTCAAGGTAAACTTACAGGTAGTTAGGAAGGCAAATACAATATTGACATTTATTTTGAGAGGACTGGAATATAAAAGCAGGGATATACTTCGGAGGTTTTATAAAAAGCTCTGGTCAGACCACACTTACAAAGTATTGAGAGCAATTTTTGGCCCCATACCGCAGGAAGGACGTACTGGCCCGAGACAGTGTTCAAAGGAGGTTCACAAGAATGGCCCCAGGAATGAAAGGCTTAACACAGAATGTTTGAGGATTCTGGTTTTACACTCCAGAGGAGAAAGTGAGGACTGTGGACGCTGGAGATCAGAGTCAACGGATGTGGTGCCGGAAAAGTACGTCAGGCAGCAGACTGCAATTTCCACTCTCAGGAGGTCGATGATGCCCTGTAGCACATCATCTCCACTTCCCGCATTTCCATACTTGAACCCCATGTCCGACACCTTCCCCTGCCACTACCAGAAGTGCAAAATCTGCGCCCACATCTCCCCCTCACCTTCGCCCAAGGCCCCAAAGGATCCTTCCACATCAGACAAATTTACCTGTACCTCCACCAATGTCATCTACAGTAACTGTTGCACCCGATGTGGTGTCCTCTACATCGGGGAGACAGTACGCCAACTTGTGGACCGTTTCAGAGAACATCTCTGGTACACCTGCACCAACAATCGCCCCGTGGCTGAACATCAACTCCCTCTCCCACTCCACCAAGGACATGTAGGTTCCTGGGCCTCCTCCATTGCCAAACTCTAACCACCTGACACCTGGAGGAAGAACACCTCATCTTCCACCTTGGGACCCTGCAACCAGATGGGATTAGTGTGGATTTCACAGTTTCCTCATTTCCCTCCCAAACCTCCAACTCAGCACCACCCACTTGGCTTGTCCACCATCTTTCCCATCTATCCATTCCACCCTCCTCTCCGACCTATCACCTTCTCCCCAACCTTCATTTACCAATTGCATTCTCAGCTATCTTCATCCCAGCCCCACTCCCACCACCCTCCCATTTATCTCCCAGGGCTCCCAGCCCACAAGCCTCATTCCTGATTAAGGGCTTATGCTCAAAACGTTGATTCTCCTGCTCCTCTGATGCAGCTTGACCTGCTGTGCTTTTCTAGCACCACACACTTCAACTTTATACTCAATAGAGTTTAGAAGGATATGGGAAGATCGGATTGAAACTTAAAATACTGAATAGCCTGGACAAAGTGAACATTGGGAAGATGTATCCATTGACGAGAGAGACTAGGACTTGAGGGCAAAGCCTTAGCGTAAAGGGAAGACCCTTTAGAACAGAGATAAAAGGAGAAACTGCTTCAGCCAGAGACTGGTGAATCCATGGGATTCATTGCCACAGCCTTCAGAGGCAGCCAGGCCACTGAGTATATTTAAGACAGAGATAGATAGGTTCTTCATTGTCAAGGGGATCAAAAGGTTACAGGTTGAAAGTGGGAGAATGGGATTGAGAAACCTGTCAGCCACAACTGAATGGCAGAGCAGACATGATGGGCCTAGGTTCCGCTCCCAAGTCTTATGGCCTTATTATCAGTTTCCCATGTGGGACTGTGTCAAAGGCCTTGCTGAAATCCATATTGGAGAAAAAGTGAGGACTGCAGATGCTGGAGATCAGAGTAAAAAAAAAAAGGGTGGCGCTGGAAAAGCACAGCAGGTCAGGCAGCATCCAAGGAGGAGAGTTGACGATTCAAACATAAGCTCTTCAGAAAATGTGAGGGCCCCCCCCAAAGAGGACAGAGATAAATGGGAGGGGTGGGGCTGGGGTAAAGGTAGCTGGGAATGCGATAGGTAGATGAAGGTGAAGGTGGAGGGTGATGGTGATGGTGATAGGTCAGAGCAGAGAGTGGAGTGGATAGGTGGGAAGGAAAATGGACAAGTAAGGCCACGATGAGCTGAATCTATGATAAAAGGTGGGGTGAGGGGAAAATGGAGAAACTGGTGAAATCCACATTGATCCCATGCAGTTGGAGGGTCCCAAGGCAGAAGATGAGGTGTTCCTCCTCCAAGCGTCAGGTGGCTCAGATTTGGAGTGGAAGCAGCCCAGGACTTGCATGTCCTTGGCAGAGTGGAAGGGGGAGTTGAAGTGGTCAGCCACACGTTGGTGGGGTTGTTTAATGTGTGTCCCAGAGATGTTCTCCAAAACGTTCCTCAAGTTGGTGTCCTGTCTCCCCAATGTGGAGGAGACCACATCGAAAGCAACTGACACATTCGATGGCGTGTGGAGGTGCAGGAAAATCTCTGAAATTCCTTCCACATCCAAAAGATTTTCCTGCACCTCCACGCGTCATCTACTGTGTCCGCTGCTCTCAATGCGGTCTCCTCTACATTTGGAGGAGACAAGATGCCAACTTGTGGAACGTTTCAGAGAACATCTCTGGGGACACACACTAAACAACCCCACTGCCCTGTGGTCGAACACTTCAACTCCTCCTCCCACTCCACCAAGGACATGCAAGTACTGGGCCTCCTTCACTGCCAAGTTCTAGCCACCTGACATCTTCCACCTTGGGCCCTCCAATCACACAGGATCAATATCAAATTTGACCAGTTTCCTCATCTCCCCTCCCCCACCTTATCCCAGATCCAACCTTCCAACTCAGCACTGCCCTCTTGAACTGTCCATCTTCCTTCCTACCTATCCACTCCAACCTATCACCATCACCTCCCCAACCTTCATTTATCTATCACATTCCCAGCTACCTTTCCCCCAGCCCCACCATTCTCCCATTTGTCTCTCAGCACCTTTAGGTCCCCCTCAAATTCCTGATGAAGACCTGATGCTCGAAACATCTACTCTCCTACTCCTTTGATGCTGCCTAACCGGTTGTGCTTTCCCAACACGACATTTTATGACTGAAATCCATATAAACTACATAAATTGCTCTACCCTCGTCTACACACTTGGTCACATCAAAAAATTCCCACATGACCTCCCTTTGACAAAAATATTCTAACTACTCAATTCTCTCTAAATGGAGATTTAATGCTTTCATTCACTGTTTTCTCCAAATGCTTCTCTACTACTGTCATGAGGTTGACTGGTCTGTAATTTCTAGATTTAGGAGAAAGTGAGGATTGCAGATGCTGGACATCAGAGCTGAAAATTTGTTGCTGGAAAAGCGCAGCAGGTTAGGCAGCATCCAAGGAGCAGGAGAATCGATGTTTCGAGCATGAGGAAATGAGGAATTCTTCAGGAATGAGGAAAGTGTGCCAAGCAGGCTAAGATAAAAGGTAGGGAGGAGGGACTTGGGGGAGGGGCGTTGGAAATGCAATAGGTGGAACGAGGTTAAGGTGAGGGTGATAGGCCGGAGTGGGGGTGGGGGCAGAGAGGTCAGGAAGAAGATTGCAGGTTAGGAAGGTGGTGCTGAGTTTGAGGGTTGGGATTGAGACAAGGTGGGGGGGGGTGGGGAGAAGGGAAACGAGGAAACTGGAGAAATCAGAGTTCATCCCTTGTGGTTGGAGGTTCCTAGGCGGAAAACGAGGTGCTCTTCCTCCAGCCGTCGTGTTGCTATGGTCTGGCGATGGAGGAGTCCAAGGACCTGCATGTCCTTGGAGTGGGAGGGAGAGTTGAAGTGTTGAGCCACGGGGTGGTTGGGTTGGTTGGTCCAGGTGTCCCAGAGGTTTCTAGATTTAGCACTACCACCCTTCTTGTAAAATTGAATCATATTAGCTGTCGATTCCTGAAGAAGGGCTAATGCCCGAAACGTCGATTCTCCTGTTCCCTAGATGCTGCCTGACCTGCTGCGCTTTTCCAGCAACACATTTCCATCTCTGATCTCCAGCATCTGCAGACCTCACTTTCTCCTCATATTAGCTGTCGGCCAATCCTCTAGCCCTTCCCCTGTGGCCAGAGATTAGTAAAAACCTGGGTCACAGCCTTAGGACTTTCTCCTTCATCTCCCACAACATCCTGGGATACAACTCATTCGGACTTGGGGGTTTGTCCACTTCTAAATCTGCCAAAACCTCCAATACCTCCTCATTTCTTATATTAATCTGCTCAAGAACCTCAGTCTATTGTCTCCTCGTATTCTGTATTTACATCCTTTCTCCAGAGTAAAGACAGATGCGAAGTACTCTTAACACTTTACCAATGTCCTCCAACTCCATGCATAGATTTTCCCCTTTACTCCTAATGGGCCCTATCTTTTCCCTCGTTAACTTCTGCTCCTGCATATACTTTAGTTAGAACCCCAAGATATTCTAATCTTGCCCACCAGTAGTTTTCTCATGCTCCCTCCTCACTGAGTTGCTTCCTTCAGTCTCCTCCTCTTCTCCTCTCCCCCCACTCCCCCCATCCCCTTCTCCCACCCCCAATATCGATAGTCCTCTAGGGCCTCTGTTGATTTGCTCCTTTTGTACCTGCTATTACATGTCTCTCTCTCCTTTTGGATCCGGTCCTGAATATTCCTAGACGTCCAAGTTCCCAGGGCTTGTTGCTCTGTTGTTTTACATAAAAAGGGAACATGCTGGGACCATACTCCCCCTGTACCTTTTTTTGAACACCTCCCACTGTTCCTCTTTAGTTTTATCCTCAAACGATGCTCCCGGTCAACTTCCCCACTTTACTAATTTTAATACAATCTGTCTTACCCCAATCCAAAACCTTTTTTTTTGCAGACCATCCATTTTATAAAAATATTTATAACGTACAGTGTTATGGTTTCCACCATAAAATGCTCCCCCACATTCAGTTTGAATGTGTCTGGCTTCATTCCCCAGAATTAGATCCAGCATTGCACCATACCTTGTCAGACAATCTACACATTAAAGAAACCCTTTTTTGTATACTTTTTGTCAATGTAATTTTTCCCCCTGAATCTTTTATACTATATTATCCCAAATAACATTGGAGCAGTCAAAATCCCCTTATTAATTACTCTCTTGCTATTTTCACATGCTTTAGTGAATTGACTGTATATCTACTCAATTGCCTGATTATTTGGAGTCTATAAAAACTGCCAATTTTTATTCCTAAATTCTACCCACAAAGCTTCCCTTTGATGACCCCTCCAAGGTATCATCCTTCGTGATTGCAGTAGCCGTCTGGCTGACTAATAATGCAACACCATCCCTAATGACTTTCAGTGTTTCTTTCAGATTTCTAGCATCTGCAGTACTTTATGTCTGAGTCAGTATTTGGGACCCTTGCTTTTCCCGACACACATTAATGATTCGGATTTCGTTGTGCAGGGGACAATTTCAAAATTTGCAGATGACAAAGCTGGGAAGAACTGTAAATTGTGAGGAGGACAATATGGAATTCCAGAAGGACACTAACAAGTCGATGGAACGGAGAAATAAGGGACAGATGAGGTTTGTGCAGAGAAGTTGGGACTAGAACAGACAAAGAATAATACAGCACAGGAACAGGCTCTTTGGCCCTCCAAGCCTGTGCTGACACATTCTGCCTTTCCAGAAGAAAACTGTCCTCACTGGATCCGTATCCTTATATTCCCTTCCTATTCATGTATCGGTCCAGGTGCTTCTTGAAACTGCTATTTTGTCTGCTTCCACCACCTCCTCTGGCAGCACATTCCAAGTACTCACCTCCCTTTGAGAGAAACACCTATCTCACACATCTTTTAAATTTCTCCCCCTTGCACCTTGAACTAGTGTCCCGTAGTAATTACCATCCCCCCCCCCCCCCACCGCACCACCACCTCCCAACCCTGGGAAAAAGCCTCAATCTTTTCACTGCATCCATACTATTCACAATCTTATAAACTTCTAATCAGATTGGCCCTCAACCTCCTGTGTCTCAGAAAAAAATCCAGCATACCAGGCAACCCCATGGTAAGTCTTGTCCGTACCCTTCCCAAAGCATCCACATCTTTCTGGTAATGTGGCAACCAAAACTATACGCAGTATTCCAACTGTGACGTAGAGTTTTATAAAGCTGCAGGATAACTTGTCTATCGTTATGCTCAATGCCCCATCCAATGAAGGCACAGGCTTTTTTTAAATTTAAAAACGACCTTATCTACCTGCGCCAACACCTTCAGTGATCTGTACACCAATACTCCCAAGGGTTCCGCCATTCATTGCATAATTTTCACCTGTACTTGACTTTCCTAAATGCATCACCTCACATTTGTACATATTAAACTCCATATGCCATTTTTCTGTCCATGCCTCCAACTGATCTATATCCTACTGTATTCGATGACAATCCTCCTCAGCATTATAGGAAGGATGCGGAAGCAGTGGAAAAGGGCGCAGAGGAGATTTACCAGGATGTTGCCTATGGAGGAAAGGTCTTATGGAGGAAAGGCTGAGGGACTTGAGGCAGTTTTTGTTAGAGAGAAGGTTGAGGGGTGACTTAAGAGACACAAGGTGATCAGAGGACTAGATAGTGTGGACAGTGAGAGTCTTTTTCCTCTGATGGTGAAGGCTAGCACGAGGTGACAAAGCTTTAAATTGAGGGGCGATAGGTATAGGACAGATGTCAGAGGCAGGTTCTTTACTCAGAGTATAAGGTTATGGAATGGCCTGCCTGCAACAGTAGTAGACTCACCAACTTTAAGGGCATTTAAATGGTCATTGGATAAACATACGGATGATAATGGAATAGCGTCGGTTAGATGAGCTTCAGATTGGTTTCGCAGGTCAGTGCAACATCAAGGGCTGAAGGGCCTGTACTGTGCTGTAATGTTCGATGTTCTAGCTGAAACTCCACTAATCTTTGTATCATCTGCAAACTTAGACCAGCTGTGTTTTCCTCCAAACCATTTATGTAGATCACAAACAGATCCTAGCACTGATCCCTGTTGAATGCCACTAGTCACAATCCTCCATTCTGAAAAGCACTCTTCCACCGCTATCTTTGGTCTATGACTAAGCCAGTTCTGTATCCATCTTGTCAGCTCACCCCAATACCAAGATACTTTGCCTTTTGTACCAGTCTGCCATGAGGGACCTTGTCAAAGGCTTTACTGAAGTCCACGTAGACAACATCAACTGCTTTTCCCTCAAATCATCTATATCACCTCCTCAAAAAACTATCACAAAACCATGCCGTCTACCGCTAAGAAGTCTATTTGTTTCTAAACGCTAATAGATTTTATCCTGCAGAATCTTTGCCAATAATTTCCCTACCACTGACATGAGACTCATAGGCCTGTCATTTCCTGGATTATCTCTGCTCCCCTTCTGAAACAATGGGACAACTTTGGCTAATCTCCAGTCCTCAGAGACCTCATCTGTGGCCAAAGAGGATACAAAATTGTCTGTCAATGCTCCAGCAATTTGTTCTCTTGCCTCCCTCAATATTCTCGAATAGATCTCTTCAGAACCCAGGGACTTATCTACAAAGACTGTTCGCCTTGGAAAGAAGGCAGCTGAGAGGAGATCTGAGAGAGGTTTTCAAAATCGTGAGCAATCTGGAAAGAGTAGATAGGAGAAACTGTTTCTGCATGTAAGAGGAACAAGAACGAGGGGGCATTAATCAATTTGAAAAGAATACAACATAGCGAAAAGTTAGGGCATGGAACGAACTGCCTAGACATATGGTGGAGGCATGTTGAATTGAGGTATTCAGGAGAGTATTGGATGATTGATTTTAATCCAAATGATGTGCAAGGGTTTTGGGGGGGGGGGGGGGGAAAGACGCGATAAGCAAGACGTTGTCCTGGGTCTTGCTGCTCATATGATGAGCCAATACAGGCCAAACGGGCTGAATGATCCCCTTGGACTATAATGTCAGTCTGTCCGTCCGTCAGTATCTGGCCACATCCCTATCTGCTGGGAATACAGTTATATTTCAGGACTATCTGAAATGAAAAATTGTTTTATTACTTGACTTTTTAGAAATTAAAGCGCATCAAGGTGGATAAATCCCCAAGCCCGATCAAGTCCATCCATCCTCGGATGTTGTGGGAAGCTAGGGAAGAAATTGCAGAGGTCCTTGCAGAGATTTTTTATTTCATCTTTAGCACAGGCGAAGTTCCAGAAGACTGGAGAGTGGTTAATATTGTTCCATTTTTTAAGAAAGATAAGCCAGGGAACTACAGGCCAGTGAGCCTGACATCAAGTTGGAGAGGATACTAAAGGACAGGATCAACCAAGGTCTGATTATGGATAGTCAGCATGGATTTGTGCACGGGAAGTCATGTCTGATAAATTTTTGAAAAACGCAAATAGGTAACAAGAGGATAGTTGAGGGTAGGACAGGGGATGTTATCAACATAGACTTTAATAAGGCCTTGAAAAGGTCATGAACAACAGGCTAATTATGAAGGTTAGTTTTCATGGGATCCAGAGACAGCTAGCTAATTGGCTTGATGATAGAAAGCAGAGGGTGATAGTTTAAGGTTGCTTCTTAGACTGGAGGCCTCTGACTAGTGGCCTGCCACAAGGGTTGGTGCTGGGATGCTGGTTATTTGATATTTACATAAATGATCTGAATGCGAATGTACTACGCATGATTATTAAGTTTGCAAATTATACAAAATTAAGAGGTATCATTGACAGCAAGGAAGATTATCAAAAATTAGAGGGATCTTGAAAAGATGGGGAAGTGGGCTGAGGATTGGCAAATGCAATTCAATACAGATAAGTGAGAGGTGCAGCACTTTGGAAAGTCAAACTAAGGTAGGACTTATACAGTAAATGGTAAGGTCCTGGGGAGTGCTGTAGAACAGAGGGACCTAGGAGAACAAAGACAGTTCTGGAATGTAGGTTTGCTCGCTGAGCTGGAAGGTTGGGTTTCAGATGTTTCGTCAACATACTAGGTAACATCAGTAAGCCTCCAGACGAAGCACTGGCGATATAGTCCGCTTTTTTGCTTACAGGTTTCCTTGGGCGGGTGACATCATTTCCGAGGTAATATCATTTCCTGTTCTTTTCCTCAGGGGTGGAAAATGGGATCCAAGTCAAAGTGTTTGTTGATAGAGTTCCGGTTGGAATGCTGTGCTTCTTGAAATTCTCGCGGGTGTCTATTGGACTTGTCCTAGGATGGATGTGTTGTCCCAGTCATAGAGTAAGAGATGTACAGCATGGAAACAGGCTCTTCTGTCCAACCCGTCCAGGTCGACCAGATATCCCAACCCAATCTAGTTCCGCCAGCACCCAGCCCATGTCCCTCAAAACGCTTCCTATTCATATACCCATCCAAATGCCTCTTAAATGTTGCAATTGTACCAGCCTCCACCACTTCCTCTGGCAGCTCCTTCCATACATGTAACAACCTCTGTGTGAAAATGTTGCCCCTTAGGTCCCTTTTATATCTTTCCCCTCTCACCCTAAACCTATGCCTCCAAGCTCTGGACTCCCCCACCCCAGGGAAAAGACTGTCAATTTATCCTATCCATGCCCCTCAATTTTGTAAACCTCTATTTGGTCACCCCTCAGCCTCCAACACTCCATGGAAAACAGCCTCAGCCTGTTCAGCCTCTCCCTATAGTTCAAATCCTCCAACCCTGGCAACATCCTTGTAAACATCTTCTGAACCCTTTCAAGTTTCACAACATCTTTCCAATAGGACGGAGACCAGAAAATTGCACACAATATTCCAATAGTGGCCTAACCAATGTCCTGTACAGCCACATGACCTCCCAACTCCTGTATTCAATACTCTGACCAATAAAGGAAAGCATACCAAACGCCTTCTTCACTATCCTATCTACCTGCGACTCCACTTTCAAGGAGCTATGAACCTGCACTCCAAGGTCTCTTTGTTCAGCAACACTCCCTAGGACCTTACCATTAAATGTATAAGTCCTGCTAAGATTTACTTTCCCAAAATGCAGCACCTCGCATTTAGCTGAATTAAACTCCATCTGCCACTTCTCAGCCCATTGGCCCATCTGGTCCAGATCCTGTTGTAATCGGAGGTAATCTTCTTTGCTGTCCACTACACCTTCAATTTTGGTGTCATCTGCAAACTTACTAACTGTATCTCTTATGCTCACATCCAAATCATTTATGTAAATGACAAAAAGTAGAGGACCCGGCACCGATCCTTGTGGCACTCCACTGGTCACAGGCCTCCAGTCTGAAAAACAACCCTCCACCACCACCCTGTCTTCTACTTTTGAGCCAGTTCTGTATCCAAATGGCTAGATCTCCCTGTATTCCAACAGATCTAACCTTGCTAATCAGTCTCCCATGGGGAACCTTGTCAAACACCTGACTGAAGTTCATATAGATCACATCTACTGCTCTGCCCTCATCAATCCTCTTTGTTACTACTTCAAAAAAGTCAAAGTGGTGCCCTTCCTCATCTGTATGTAAACATAGTAGTGAGAGAGGAGGTCAGGTCTTTTTGTGGCTAGTTGAAGTTCATGTATCCTGCTGGCTAGTTTTCTGTCCGTTTGTTACAGTTCTTGCAAGGCATTTTGTAAGTAACATTTATTTTGCTGCTGTCTGTATCGGGTCCTTCAAGTTAATTAGCTGCTGTTTTAGTGTGTTGGTGTGCTTGTGGGCTACCACGATGCCAAAAGGTCTAAGTAGTTTGGAAGTCATTTCGGAGAGGTCTTTGATGTAGGGAAGAGTGGATAGTGTTTTGTCTGCTTGTTTGGGTTTGTTGCTGAGAAAAATCAGCGGACTATGTTCGTTGGGTACCTATTCCTTTTGAATACAATGTATAAGTAATTTTCCTCTGCTCTTCATAGTTCTTCTGTGCTGCAGTGTGTAGTGGCTTATCAAAATAATGTTCGAATGCAGCTTCATTTGTGGATGTTGGATTTCTTCTGTAGTTCAGTATTTGGACTTTTGTGTTGTTTTCCTGTAGATGCTGGCTTGAAGTTCCCCATTGGCTGTTTGCTTTACTGCAACATCTAGAAATGGCAGTTTGTTGTTGTTCTCCTCCTCTTTAGTGGCTTTTATGCCAGTAAGGGTATTATTGATGGTCTTGAAGGTTTCCTCTAATTTGTTTCGTTTAATGATGACAAAGGTGTCATCCACGTAGCAGACCCAAAGTTTGGGTTGGATGATTGGCAGAGCTGTTTGTTCGAGTCTCTGCATTAGTGCCTTTGCTAAGAACCCTGATATCGAAGATCCCATGAGTGTATTTGGGTTTGTCTGTAGGTTGTTGCTGTTGAAGGTGAAGTGTGTGGTAAGGCATAGGTCCACTAGCTTGGTGATACTGTCCTTGCTGATGAAGTTGGTGTTTGGTGTAGGTGTCTTTGGTTCTTCTAATAGTGTAGTCAGTTTCCTTGGCCAGGATGATGTTGATGGAGGTGAACAGAGAATTCCTAGAAGCATGACATTCCAACCAGTATTGTAAAATCAACAAACACATTGACTTGGATTCCATTTACCACCCCCGAGAATAAAAAAAAACAGGAAATGACATCACCAACCCATGGAAACCTAAACACAAATAAAAAGGAGGCCATACCATCAGTGCTTTATCCAGAGGCTCACTGATGTTACCTAGTATAAAACCGAACCTTCCAGCTCAGTGAGCAAACCTAAATCCAGAACCTCAATCTGAGCTACAAATCTTAAAACTTGCTAAGGACATAGTTCTTTGAAAATGACATGACAGGTTGTCAGGCTGCTGAAGGCAGCATTTAGCATGTTGATTTTTGTCTGTCAAAGCACTGAGTGTAGAAGTTGGAACATTATGTTATAGTTGTATAAATAATTGGTGAGGCTTCATTTGAAATATTGTGTACAGTCTTGGTCACCCTATTATAGGAAAAACTTAAACTGGAAAGTGTGCATAGAAGATTTACAAGGGTACTGCCAGGACAAGTAGGCATGAGTTATAGAGAGAGGTTGGCCAGGATAGGAATTTGTTCCTTGGGACATAGGAGAATGAGGGGTGTCCTTATTGAGGTGTATAAAAATTATGAGGGATATAGATAGGATGAATGCATATAGTCTTTTATCCCAGGGATGGGGGAATTGAAAACAAAAGAGCAGGGGTTTAAGGTAAAAGGGGAAAGATTTAACAAGGACCTGAGGGGCAATTTCTTCACACAGAGAGTGGTGTATATATGGAATGGGCTGCCAGAGAACAGGCAGGTATAACAGCAACATTTTAAAAACATTTGGATAGGTGCATGGATGGGAAGGGTTGAGGGATATGGACCAAATGCAGGTAATTGGAACTAGCTGAGTGGGCACCATGGTCAGCACGGACCAGTTTGGGCCAAAGGGCCTGATAACGTGCTGTATTACTCTATGACTCGAAGCTAGAAGCTGCATGCCATTTTTACTGAAAAGACTTTGAAAGTTTTGCATAGTTGCTTCTCCAACAAGAAATGGAGTTTATGATCTTCACACCTGTTTTCCCATTAAGAGAGAGGATTAAGGGCCCTAATGTTCATGCTGGTCTAGCAACTCTCTCCAAAATTAGTTCTGCTCTACAGACCAAGGATCAGAGTAAAAAAGACATGCTAGAGAACACAAGACTCTCTTGAATTCTTAATCTCAGCAGAAGCCCCTGGGAACCGGAGACTTTTCAAATACCAATTCCCCCTGTACAGGCTGAAAGATTGGGCTGTCATGTTCTGAAGAATCAAACATACACCATTAACTCTTCAGCTTCATCAACAGGAAAAGACAACATGAGAAGTCATCACATTCTATCCCTGACCTAAAAGGAGTCATTTTTACCCAAGAATAAAATAATCCATCACATTTGCAGAAACCGGAATTTTTGAATTTTAAGCTTATGTCTAGGTGTGGAATTAAAGCGATAGAGTTTTAATTCCAGATTACATTTTAATCGGCATTTGCCAGTTGCTTTAAGAATAAGCTGCAGTTACAAAAATCAGATTATTTTGGATTCATTAAAAGAAGCCTGGGGGACCTTGCTCTTGTTCTGGATCAAGTACAAAAGAGAAGCAACTGGCCATTTTGGTGATTGAATCACGACATTTACACAGGCAGCTGGTGGAGCAGTGGGACTTCAGCACATTCCTCCAGTCACAGTAATATCATTGAGAACAAACTACTTAAAAGCAGAAGTAGGCCATCCAGCTCTTTGAGCTTTTTATTAGTTTCCATTTCAACTACCACCTTCCTATTTACCCCTGTTGCCCGTTGATCCCCTTACCTAAAAAGGGATCTATCCACAACTATCCACACTTTAAAAATATTCAATGAGCCCACCTTCAAAAGCTGCACACTCAAAATGCATTTGCATCTGTCTTGAAAAGGTTACTCCAAATTTTTAAGCTGTGCCTGATCGTTCTCTTTCTGCCAAAAAACAGTTTTTCCAATTTATTTTTAACTATTGTGATTACTCAGCCATCGTTCTTTCGATCTTGTGATATTCCTGACAGTCACTAACCTCCACTCCCTACTTTGTCTTCACACTGTAATTACTAAATCACACTCAACTGGGAGTGTCTCACATTAGAGGTCAGAAACTTCCCTTTAAACCCACAAACAATTCGAGGAGCCCAAGACCATGGCTGCTGCTTAGTTCAATTCCCAATGATGCCACCAAACAACACAGAAAACAGGGGTAGAAGTAGGCATTTAGACCTTCGAGTCTGATCCACCTTTCATTAGGATCAAGACTTAGGATTAGAGAATTAGACTCCCCAGTCACCAGGAACATCCTATGTTTACCTAGTCTAGTCCCAGTCAGAATTTTATATGTTTCTATAAAGAACCCCTCATTCTTCTAAAGTTCAGAGAATATAGTCCAAACCACTGCAGTCTGGCTTTATACACCAGTTCTGCCATCCCAGGAATCAGTCCAATGAACCTGCACTACACTCCCACCAATGCCAGAACATCCTTCCTCAGAAGGAAAGCAAAATCTGCAAATTATACTCCAGCTGTGGTCTCACCAAGATACTGCGTTGTTGCAGCAAGGCATCCCTGCTCT
This sequence comes from Chiloscyllium plagiosum, assembly GCF_004010195.1. Taxonomy (NCBI): domain Eukaryota; kingdom Metazoa; phylum Chordata; class Chondrichthyes; order Orectolobiformes; family Hemiscylliidae; genus Chiloscyllium; species Chiloscyllium plagiosum. The sequence continues at coordinate 59,146,195 of NC_057731.1, read as the reverse complement.
TGTACTTGAATCCTCTCACTACGAAGACTAAATTGCCATTTACCTTCTTTACCACATACTACACCTACTTGTTTTGGTGATTGATAGGAGAGGACACCTAGACCTCATTGCACTCCCCTTTCCTAATCTATTGCCATTTAGATAATAATCTGCCTTCCCGCTCACTCAGCCTAAAATCATTTAAACATCTCTGCTTACTCCTCACAGATCACCTTCCCACTCAGCTCGGAGTCCTCTGAAAATGTGGCGATATTACATACAGATCCCTTATCTAAATTAAGAATAATCCATGTGACATTGCTTGTCAGGAAGTATCCTGATCCATAACCTGAAATTCTGATCAGATCAGAATGTGCACATCTAGTTCTCACAGTACCCCACCTGATATGGCAGGAATGGGTTGGCATTACCCTGCCCCCTCTAGAAGAGGCAGGGACTCCCTGCTAACTCCCCAGACTGTAGTGAAGGAGGGGGGATCCCTTTCCTTGAAGCTCAGAGCTACAACCTTTCATACCTGTTGTCAAGGCTTCCTTCACCTTTACAGCAACGAACGGCGGAAGAGGGTCCGCTGAATTCACCATGGAACCCACCTCATAGGAATTAAACGAGAGGCGAAGAAATGGAGCCATGACTCAAATGGAGGAGAATCTGGGTAGCAAGAAAAAACAAAATTCAAATCATGCAAACTCAAAGGTCCTTAAAATCAAAGCTTTAATGACAATCAATCCCAAGGATTTACAGACTATTCAGGAAGTTATACCGAAGGCAGAATCCATACATTTACAAACACTGGCATTTCTGTGGAAACTGAGTCAGGGATCTGATTCAGGAAAACAAAACAGAAACAAACACCAGAACCATATCCCAGTGTTATAGAGTGACAGACACTACTCTCCAGTACTTTACCCCAGAGTTATACAGTTACAGACCCGTCCCCATCAGTATTGTAACCCAAGCATCATACAGTGGCAGACCTCACATTGACTTCTAGCAGAAGAACATGGTCATTTTAAAATCTTCAGCTTTTTTTTCCCCCAAAACTTTTCCGTGGCCTCATTGACCTGTCTTTCAAGTCTCCTCTGGCCCTATAATCCTCCAGGAGCGCTGCGTTCATTGAAGTCTAGATTATTGCCACCCAGTTGTAAACAGTCCAGTTGCCTTGGTCCTTAACTGTGAACTCCAATGTTTTCTCTCATCCAATTTAAGTTGATGTTTATTTTAAACACCATTGACCAAAGTTTTGGTGCATTACCACCATCCTGATAGCTCAGTTTCAAACTTGGCTCAATAAGCCTACTGTTAAACCCCTTTTTAAAAAAAATCCCAGGGCATTATGCAAATGCAAGTGTTGTTGTATGCAGTGAAGTTGGGTCTGTCTCTAGCCAATGAACCCCTGCAACATTACTACCTCACCCCCTTGCCCCAAAATGGGCACTGTACTTGCTCTTTGCTGGTGGGTTTCAGGCAGGAACAGGCAGCATGCTGTGTGTCAGCATTGCCACAGACATGGAATTTCACAGAATTCCAGTGATGAAACATTGCAACACAGTAAGGTCACTGCAGCAGCCAGGAGGGCTTGAGCTGAGAATCAGGAAACTGTCAAAGGCACTAGTATCCCTAACTGAAAGACTCATTCACAAATGCAACATTTGTATCCCATTTCTGTTTGGCAAAAGCCCTGTAACAAATGGCTAATAAACAGTATGGGTGGAATGAGCACAATGTATGGCAGAATGTGGTTCAAGGGGAGGTAAGAGATAGTTTTGGGTGTTGAGAACATGTTGATCACATTTTCTGACTGCATGGAGGTGATGGACAGCACCTCAAGCATCTACTTCAGCCCTTATTATTGAAGCAAACAAACTGGCACCATGGAGTTCAGAGGTGCATGCTTTTAATGAGAACTCTAAATAAACAGAAACTTGTATAAAAGTTCCAGTGAGGCCACAGCTGGAGCACGCTGTATAATCCTGGTTGCCACTGTAGGACAGATGGCATTGCAGTGGAGGAGGTGCAAAAGGAGATTCACCAGGAAATTACCTGGATGGAGCATTTCAGTGAAGAAGAGAAACTGGATGAACTCAGGTTTCTTTATCTGTGGAGCAGAGGAAGCTGAGGGGAGGTGTCTAAGGTTATGAGGGACATGGATAGGTAGATAGGAAACACTATTCCCTTTGGTCAAAGGGATTAATAACATGGGACCAGATTATTAAAGGTGAAAGGCAGAAGGTTGAGAGAGAATTTGGAGGGAAACCTCTGGAATGTAGGGAGGGTAATTGAAGGAAACCTCAACCCTTAAAAAGGTACTTGGGTAAGCACTCGAAATATCATAACATCTAATGCTGTGGGCCAAGTGCAGGAAATGAGACTAGTGTAGAAAGGCCAGCACAGGGTTTATAGGCCGAGGGGGCCTCTTCTGTGCTGTATTACCTTGTGTTTCTGTAAAAGTGTGGAAAGACAGACTCCAGTTCACTCCTTCAGCTGAACCAGATCAACTTGTGGGACAGAGGGTGGAACAGGAAAGAGACAGAAAAAAAATGTTTTGAGTGGGCAGGAATAATCTCCATTTCAGCATTCTCATTCACACACTTAGTTTCACTGGCATTTGGTGGCAGGCCTCACACTTGCCCCAACAGCTCTTCTCTCTCTATGACAGAGCCCCTCCTCAATTCCTCTCAAACCCCCTTCCTCACCCTCAAGTATTACATGTTGCAACAACTGGCAAGGTAACAAGGAGGATTTAAGAAGTTGATTGTACAATCTGAAGGAATCAACTTGTGATTGAAGATACTCAAATGTAGGTAACAAAAACAGAAAATTTGCAAAGCAACTCAGACTGAGCAGCTAGAAAACCCTTCAAAAACCAGAGTATCAAACTGTCATCCCAAATTCAAAAATGCCTCTCTGCATAATCCTGACCCATGATCCCCCACCACAAACAACAATACCCCAGGCAACAACAATATAGAAATCATCCCGCACCCCCGACACCGAACTGTCCAGTCCTCCCACAGCAATGAACCATAATCCAGTTTCGACAAAAAGGAAAGCGGAGCCATCCCACTCTCATTGAGGAGAGAACGCAGACAGATCAGACAGCATTCCAAAACAACAGACTGAACAACATGTTCACACTGTCCCCCCCTCAAACACTCCTAGGTCAGAGACAGCAATACCCGGGGTTAGATGGTTTGAAGGATATTTCCAATTTCAACAGCTGTTTCAAGGAATGTCTGAGTAAAGTTTGCAATTTTCACAGGGGTCCACCTCCTATCCATAGAGGTAGACAGAGGTCACTCCTCACTACTGTTTGCAAAGGAACATCGAAGCTGTGTGAAGCCAAGGGCGTTTAATAACAGGCGCAATGCCTGGGAGTCAGTGAGCTCAAGCTCAAATGGAAATGGCTCAATTTTGAGATCCAGAAAAAGTTGGAGAACATAGACTCCATGTCCACCCGTGTCAGGGGGCCATGATTCACATCCTACACGAGGCTGAAGTGCAAAATTCATGCACATCCTCTTACTGCAGGACTGACATGATTGGGGTGTGAGCATAAAAGATTACAGCAAGACCAGTGTCCTCTCTGGTGGATGTTGAAAAGCACAGGTCTTGTTTCAAACATACACAATACATTGAAGATGAACAGTACCATTCACTCTGGATGATGATTTGCTGGTATAGATTTAATGTTGTTTTGATGGTACAGGCACAGTGGGCCATAGGGCCTCTACTTTACTGTAGTATTCTATTAAAGAATCTTTAGCCAGAGGTCACGAGTGAGTGGTCCATCTCCGCCTCCTCCAGTAATCCCCAGATTCGCAGATACCAGTCTTCAGCCAATTTGACTCACAGTGATAACAAGAAATGGCTGGATGCACTGGATACTGCAAAGGCTATGGACCTTGAATACATTCCAGCAATAACATACCAAAAGACATAGGAATAGAAATTAGGCCATTCAGCCCATTGAGTCTGCTCTGCCATTCAATCATGGCCGATTAGTTTCTCAACCTCATTATCCTGCTTTTTCCCTGTAACTCTTGACAATCAATAACTTATTTATCTCTTTTTAAAGGTATTCAATTACCTGACCTCCACACCCTTCTGTGGCAATTCACCCCTTTAGCTTCTCCTTAGCTCCATTCTAAAAAGGTCTTTCAGCTGTGCCCTCAGGTCTTTGTCTCTCCTGTCAATGGAATCATTTTCCCAACATCCACTTTGTCGAGGCCATTCAGTATTCTGTAAATTTCAATCAATCAGAGCCCCCTTCATCCTTCTAAACTCAGAGTACAGACCCAGAGTTCTCAAATATTTCTCTTAATACTGAAGACTTGCGCCAGATCTTGTACAATAACATTGGCATCTACCTGACAATGTGGAAAATTGCCCAGGTATGTCCTGTACACAACAAGCAGGACAAATCATAAAAAGGTCACAAGTGGGGATGTTCACCAAAGATTGACAATGTTCAGCATCATTCATGGCAGTACATGTTCAAATGCAACAAGATCTGGACAATGTGCAGATTTGGATTGACAGGTGGCAAGTCACTTTTTTTAAAAAAATCATTCACAGGATGAGGGTGTCTCTAGCTGGGCCAGCATTTATTGCCTATCCCCAATTGCCCAGAGAGCAGTTAACAGTCAACCACAGTGGCCTCCATGTGACTCCAGTCAGCCAAGTATGGCAGTTTCCTTCCCTATAGGACATTACTGAACCAGATGGGAGTTTTCTCTCCCAACAATCAACAATGGTCAGGATTAGACTCTTTCTTGCAGACTTATTGTATTCAAATTCCACTATCTTCCATGGCAGGATTCAAACTCAGGACCCCAGAATATTCCCTGTGTCTCAGGATCAACTGTCTAGTGATAATACCACTAAGCCATCACCTCCCCATACAAATGCTAGGCAATGACCATCGCCAACAAAAAACACAATCTAACCATCACCCCTTGACATTTACTGACATCGTCATCACTAAGCCCCCACTAACAACATACTGAGGGTTACCATAGACCAGAAACTGGAGTAAAAATCCAAACATCTGCAGACACTGGAAATCAGAAAAAAAAACAAATTGCTGGAAAAAACTCATCGGGTCTGGCAGCATCTGAGGAGAGAAAAAGTTAACATATCAGGTCCAATGACCCTTCTTCAGAAGAATTGTTTTTGTTTCAGACAAGAAACTGAACTTGACCTGTTACATAAGTATAGAGGCTAGGGATATTGCGGAGAGTAACTCACTTCCTAAGTTCAAAAAGCTTGTGCACCATCTACAAGGCACAAGTCAAGAGTGTGATGGAATACTCTCCATTTGCCTGGAGGTATGTAGCTCCAGTAACACTCAAGAAGCTTGACACTATCCAGGACAAAGCAGCCTGCTTGATTGGCACCCCAACCATAAGTATCCCCTCCCTCCACCACCAACACGCAGTAGCAGCAGTGTGTGCTGTCCACAAGTTGCTCTGCAGAAATTCAAAGATCCTCAGACAGTAACTTCCAAACCCACAGCCACTTCCATCTAGAAGGACAAGGACGACTGATCCACGAGAACGCCCTCTCCCTGCAAGTTCCCCTCTGAGCCACTCACCATCCTGACTTGCAAATAGATCACTGTTCCTTCACTGTCGTTGGGTCAAAATCCTGGAATTCCCTCCCTAACAGCATTGTGGGTCAACCGACAGCACACAGATTGTGGCAGTTCAAGAAGGCAGCTCACCACAACCTTCTCAAGGGGCAGGCAATAAGTGTTGCTCCAGCCAGCAATGCCATTAATGAATGAAGAAAAACTCAATTCCTCTGGGATGTTACACCGGAGGGTATAATTTCACAGAATTCACAATGGCTTAGATTTCCAGAGCTATTTAATGTCAATCTGCATCAGTTTTTATGTGAATCTGGGCAGGGCCGGCCTCTGGTTGATTTAAGCTCTCTATCACAGCCTAGACCTTCTAAGGCAACCAGACAACTCAGTTACCACCTGGCTATCAGCTAACACATGACAAAACTAAGACTGCTGCTTCCTGTTCTAGCTACCAACTGGATAATTAAGTCTCAGATTCAGAAAAGACAAGGCACCAGCTTAATTTTGAATTCATTGATAAATAGTTCAAAAATTGAATCAAATTAAGTCAAATAATGGAAAGATGGGTTTAGTTGCATGGAAAATTATGGAAATTTTTTTTAGGGTAGTGGTTCTCAGGGGAAGTTAAGATTCCAGATCAAGTAATAGAACAGAGTATGGAAAGGATCTGAAATCTAACTTCAGGCACAGCAGATAAGGGGATAATTAGGAGAAGGGGCGCAGTCAATGCAGGATGGAGGGTGTTGTAGTTAAATGCACACAGTATACAAAACAAGGTAAATGAGGCCATAGCTCAGATGGAAATTGGCAGGTATAATGTTGTGGATATCAAAAATGTGGGCGGCACGGTGGCACAGTGGTTAGCACTGCTGCCTCACAGCGCCTGAGATCCGGGTTCAATTCCCGCCTCAGGCGACTGACTGTGTGGAGTTTGCACGTTCTCCCAGTGTCTGCGTGGGTTTCCTCCGGGTGCTCCGGTTTCCTCCCACAGTCCAAAGATGTGCAGGGTCAGGTGAATTGGCCATGCTAAATTGCCCGTAGTGTTAGGTAAGGGGTAAATGTAGGGGTATGGGTGGGTTTCGCTTCGGCGGGTCGGTGTGGACTTGTTGGGCCGAAGGGCCTGTTTCCACACTGTAATGTAATCTAAGTAAATCTAATCTAAAAATCTAAGTGACTGCAAGGGGATCAGGACTGGGGGCTTAAGATTCAGGCATACTCATCCTATTGAGGGGGCAGCAGATGGGCAGAGGGAACAGGGTTGCTTTGATAGTAAGAAATAAAATTAGATTGATAGCAAGTGGTCAAAGACATAGAATCTGTGGGGGGTGGGGCAAAGAGTTGAGGAACCTCAAAAGGAAAGAGATAGACCCTAATGGGAGTTGTGTCTAGACTCTGAGCAGCAGTCAGGATGTAAAGAAGAAAATAAATCAGGAAATGAATAGGGAAGTATGAAAGGCAGTGTTACAATCATTGGGAGAACTTCAACATACAGGTGGACTAGAAAGACAAAACAAAATCAGGCTGGTAGCAGAACTTGAAAGAAAATGAATTCAAAATATCGTCAAGATGGCTTTTTTACAGCAGTTTGTTGCAGAGCCCACTTGGAAACAGGCACTTCTAGATTTGGTGATGAGACAGACTTGATTAGGAAGCTTAAAGATGAAGAAACCCCCAGGGAAGCAGTGACCATAGTATGACAGAATTCACCTTATAGTTTCAGAGGGAGAAGACCGAATCAGATGTAAAGGTATTACAATGGAGTAAAGGGAACGACAACGACAAAGGGAGGAACTGCCAGAGTTCACTGTGTCATAGATGTACAGTATGGAAACAGACCCGTCAGTCAAACTCACCCATGTTAACCAGATATCCTCCGAAATCTAGTCCCATTTGCCAGCATTTGACCCATATCAGTTTACAACATTTAAAAAGCCATCTGGATGGGGTAGATGATTAGGAAGAATTTTATCATACCAGCCTCCATAACTTCTGGCAGCTCATTCTACAGATGGACCACGCTCTATGCGAAGAAGTTGCCCCTTTAAAGTCCCTTTTATACCTTTCCCCTGAAACCTACATCTTCTAGTTTTATATTCCCCCACCCCGGGGAAAAGACCTTGCCTATTTACCCTATGTATGCCCCTCATGATCTTATAAACCTCTATAAGGTCATGCCTCAGCCTCCGACATTCCAGGGACAATAGCCCCAGCCTATTCAGTGTCTCTATAATTCAAACCAATAAAAATGGGTTTGAGGCGGCACAGTAGCTTTGTGGTTAGCACTGCTGCCTCACAGCACAAGGGATCTGGGGTTTAATACTAGCCTCAGGCGACTGTCTTTGTGGAGTTTTCACATTCGCCCAGTGTCTGCTTGGGTTTCCTCCCATAATCCGAAGTTGTGCAGGTTAGGCGAATTGGCCATGCTAAATTGCCCAGTGTTCAGGGACGTATAGGTTAGGTGCATTAGTCAGGGGTAAATATATAAAATAGGGTAGGGGAATGGGTCTGGCTGGGTTAATCTTCAGACGGTCAGTGTGGACCTGCTGGCCGAAAGGTCTGTTTCCACACTGTAGGGATTCTTTGATTTATTTCTAACCTGAGCAACATCCTTGCAAATCTTTTGAATCTTTTCAAGATTCACAACATCCTTCCCATAGCAGAGAGACCAAAATTGCACACAATACTCCAAACTAATGTCCAGCACAGCCGCAGCATGACCTCCCAACTCCTACACTCAATGCTCTGACCAATAAAGGCAAGCATACCAAACGCCTTTTCACTATCTTGTCTGCCTACAACTCCACTTTCAAGGAATTATGAACCTGCACTCCAAAGTGTCTTTGTTCAGCAACACTCCCAGGACATTACCATTAAGTGCATAAATATTGCCCTGATTTGCCTTTACAAATTTATCCCCACATTTATCTAAAATCCATCTACCATTCCCCAGCCCATTGGTCCATCTAATAAAGATCCACCACACCTTCAATTTTAGTGTCATCTGCAACTTACTAACCATAATTATGTTTACATCCAAATCATTTATACAAAATGAAGAAAAGCAACAGGCCTAGCACCGATCCTTGTGACACACAGCTGGTCACAAGCCTCCAGTCTGAAGAACAACCCTCTACCACCACCCTCTCTTGTACCTTCCAGCCATTTCTGTACCCAAATGGCCAGTTCTCCCTGTATTCCATGTAATATAACCTTTCTAACTAGTCTAGACCATAAGACTATAAGACATGAGGAACCTTGTCAAGCACCTTACAGAAATCCATATTGATCACAGCCACTGCTCTGCCCTCATCAATCCTCTTCGTTACTTCAAATAACTCAATCACTTTGGTGAGAAGGGAAGCCTAGCAGGGAAGAGGGTGATGCAGCAATGGCAGGTGTCTCTGGGGGTAATTGAGGAGGCAAAGCAGAAATTAATCCCAAAGAAGAAACATCATAAAAGAAAGATGAGGCAGCCACAATGGACAAGGAAAGTCAGGGACAGCATAAAAGAAAAAAATAAAAAGCACACAGAGTGGTGAAGATCAGTCTGAAGTCAGAGGATTGGGAAGCGTTTAAAAACTAGCAGCGGACAACTACAAAACAAAAATAGGTGGGGAGGGGGAAGAAAAATGTGGGCTAGAATCATATAGATAAGAAGGTGAAGAGGGGCAAGAGAAGACATTGGACAAGTGGAAAATGAGACTGGAGTAGTAGTAAATGGGAAATAAAGAAATGGCGGAGGAACTGAACAGATAATTTGCATTACTTTTTTTTTGAAAAGTAGGAGACACCAGCAATGTACCAGAACTTCGAAAGAGTCAGGCACAGAGGTGAGTGTGGTAGCTGTCACTAAAAAGGTGCTGGTGAAGCTGAAGAGGTGTAAAGGTGGATCAATCTTCCAGACCATATGGACTACACTCTAGCGTTCTGAATGGAGATAGCTGAGGAGATTGTAGAGGCATTGGTGGCAATCTTTCAGGAATCGCTGAGATCAGGGAGGGTCTAACAGAACCAGAAAATGTATCATGCAATATCCCTGTTTAAGTATGAGAGGGAGACAGTAGACAGGAAAATGGTTGGCTCAACTCTGTCACAGAGTCAGAGATGTACAGCATGGAAACAGACCCTTATGTCTGATTCATACATGCTGACCAAATATCCTAAATTAATCTCGTCCCATTTACCAGCACTTGGCCCATAATCCCTTTAAACCCTTCATATTTACAGCATGGCGGCACAGCCTCAGGTGACTGTGTCATGTTTGCACATGCTCCCAGTGTCTGCATGGGTTTCCTCCGGGTGCTCCGGTTTCCTCCCACGGTCCAAAGATGTGCAGGTTAGGTGAATTGGCCATGCGAAGTTGCCCATAGTGTTTTAGAGATGTGTAGGGTAGGTGCATTAGTCAGGGGAAACAAAATAAATAGGGTAGACGAATGGGTCTGGGTGGGATACTCTTTGGAGGGTCAATGTAGACTTGTTGTGCTGAATGGCCTGTTTCCACACTGTCGGGATTCTATGAAAAAATTGGTTATCGATTGAGCTGGAGAGACATGGCATAGCCTGCCGTGTACAGGGCAAGGCAGAATAGAACATCACCATGTTCAGTCCTTAGTGCATGACCTGTAACTCACTCAGCCCCCCAGAATGGATTAGATTAGACTACTTACAGTGTGGAAACAGGCCCTTCGGCCCAACAAGTCCGCACCGACCCGAAGTGCAACGTACCCAGACCCATTCCCCTACATTTACCCCTTCACCTAACACTATAGGCAATTTAGCATGGTCAATTCACCTAACCTGCACATTTTGTTTTGGATTGTAGGAGGAAACCAGAGCAGGAAAAGGAACAAAATTATTTTCCAGTGACCCCTGCTGCTGCTGCCACCATGTACAGTTAACCACAGCTGACAAGGGAAATTAAGCTACATTAGAAAGGAGGCAGCTCATAATGTTTCCCAAAAAAAGTATAAGACTGAGGATTGGGAGCATTTCACAATTCAGCAAAAGACGACCAAGAAACTAAAAAGAAAGGGAGAATAGACCTTAAACATTAAAAACAAACTATGAAAGCTTTTCTCAGTATATAGAAAGGAAAAGGCTAACAAAGGCAAACGCAGATCTATTATCAGCAGAGGCAGGAGAATTTATCATGCAAAACAGTAGAGAAATCTAATAATTACTTTGTGTTTATCTTTATTAAGAGACTATATATCAGCCAGTGAGAAAAAAAAGTTGAAAGTAGTGTTAGTTAAGAGGTTGTGTTGGAGAAATGAAATGGGACTGAAAATTGACAGATCCCTGGAACCCAATAATCTACACAGTGAGTGCTAAACTAGGTGACTATACAGTTAGTAAATGAATTGGTGACCATCCAAAATGCGGATTCTAGAACAGTGACTACAGATTGAAAAGTTCCAAACATAATCCAATATTTAAAGAGAGTGACAGGGCGAGGGCTTAGATGTCTGGAGTTGGGAAATCTGGAACCTATTATAAAAGGTCTGTTATTTGAACATTTAGAAAATAATGAACTGAATTGGACAGAACTAAAGCTGGATTTGTGAAGGGGGAAATCATATTTGACAATCATGAGCAAGAGGCTTTTGAGCATGACACAAGCAGAATAAATGCATGAGAACCACTGGAGAACATGCAGAGGACTTTCAATAATAAGAACAGACCATATAGGATAAAGGTGTAGTGCACTGATATAGGATAAAGGTGTAGTGCACTGATATAGGATAAAGGTGTAGTGCACTGATATGAATTGAAAACTGGTTAACACAGAAAGCAGAGTAGCAATAAATGGATCATTCAGTTACAGACTGCAACTGATGGACATTGACTGACAGATGCAGAGCTGGGCTGGGCTGAGAAGTGGCAAACGGAGTTCATCCTGGGAAAGTATGAAGTGATTTCATTTTGGAAGGTCAAGTTTGAATGCAGATTACTGGAATAAAGGCAGGATTCCTGGCAGTGTGAAGACAAAATGGAATCTTGTGGTCCAAGTCTGTAGATCCCTCAAAGTTGCCATCCAAATAGATAGCTTTAAGGCGCATGGTGTTTTGGCTTAAACTCAATCCCTCTGCTTATTTAAGAGCTGCAAGGTTATGCTGCAGTTCTATAGAGCCTGAGTTAGACTATACTTGGAATATTGTGTCCAGTTCTGGTCACTTTCATATAGGAAGGAATATGGAAGCTTTAGAGAATTTGCAGAGGAGATTTACCAGGATGCTGCCTGGACTGGAGGGTGTGTCTTATGAAGAAAGGTTGAAGGAGCTAGTGCTTTTCTCATTAGAGCAAAGAAGCATGAGGGGTAACTTAAATAGAGGTGTTCAAGATGATGAGAGGCATCGATAGAGTGATAGCCAGAAGATTTGCTTTTTTCCCAGGGCGGAAATGGTTATCACGAGGGGGCATAATTTTAAGGTGATTGGAGGAAGGTTTAGGGGAGATGTCAGAGGTAGATTCTTTACACGGAGTGGTGGGTGCATGGAATGGTAGTTGAATCAGTTACATGAGGAGAAAGTGATCTGCAGCATCTGCAGTCCTCAGAGTCGAACAGTGTGGTGCTGGAAAAGCACAGCTGGTCAGGCAGCATCCGACAAGCAGGAGAGTCGACATTTCGAACATAAGCTTGATTTTTTTTTTAAAAGCAGAGTTGTAACAAATGGAGGAAGGCTCGCTCCTGTAGAGGGACCAAAAGGATTTTGGGTTATTAGTCCAGAACTTTGAAGGCAATTCCCCAGGATAATGAGGCTAGTCTTTTTAAATAAACTAATAGGGTTGGAAGATTCATCTGAAGCTGTAGAATTTAAAAGTCAGCACATAATGATGAGCATTTATAGAACTCGAGAGCTATTAGGGCAATTTCCTTTATTGGTCAGAATATTGAGTGCAGGAGTTGGGACGTCATGTTGCTGAGGTCAACAGTGGTTAGGCCACTGTTGGAATATTGCGTGCAATTCTGGTCTCCTTTCTATCGGAAAGATGTTGTGAAACTTGAAAGGGTTCAGAATTTGTTGAATTCAACCTCCACCACTTCCTCTGGCAGCTCATTCCATACATGTACCACCCTCTGCGTGAACCAACACTGACCCTCGAGGTACACCACTAGGAATTGGACTTCAGGATAAACATTTCCCATCAACCATCAACCCCTCTCTCTTCTTTCAGCAAGCCAATTACTGATCCAAACTGCTATATCTCCCACAATCCCATTCTTCCAGATTTCAGTTCAGAAAAGATTTACAAGGATGTTGCCAGGTTTGGAGGATTTGAGGTACAGGGAGGGGCTGAACAGGCTGGGGCTGTTTTCCCTGGAGCGTCGGAGGTGAGGGGTGACCTTATAGAGGTTTACAAAATCATGAGGGGCATATATAGGATAAATAGACAAAGTCTTTTCCCTGGGATGGGGGAGTCCAGAACTAGAGGGCACAGGTTTAGGGTGAGAGGGGAACGATATAAAAGAGACCTAAGGGGCAACGTTTTCACAGAGTGGAACGTGTATGGAATAAGCTGCCAGAGGAAGTGGTGGAGGCTGGTACAATTGCAACATTTAAAAGGCATCTGGATGGGTATATGAATAGGAAGGGTTTGGAGGGATTATGGGCCAGGTTGGGGAGTCCAAATCTAGAGGGCAGAGATTTACGGTGAGAGGGGAAAGACATAAAAGAGACCTAAGGGGCAACTTTATCATGCAGGTGCTGGCAGGTGGGACTAGATTGGGTTGGGATATCTGGTCCGTCTTGACTGACGCATCTGTTTCCATGCTGTACATTTCTATACTTCTTCAAAGAGATTATGCTCAAACCATCGACTCTCCTGCTCATTGGATACTGCCTGACCAGCTGTGCTTTTCCAGCACCACACTGAGTCAGATACATTAGACAATAGATGCAGGAGTAGGCCATTCTGCCCTTCGAGCCTGCACCGCCATTCAATATAATCATGGCTGATCATTCCTAATCAGTATCCTGTTCCTGCCTTATCTCCATAACCCTTGATTCCACTATCTTTGAGAGCTCTATCCAACTCTTTCTTAAATGAATCCAGAGAGTGGGCCTCCACTGCCCTCTGGGGCAGAGCATTCCACACCGCCACCACTCTCTGGGTGAAGAAGTTTCTCCTCATCTCTGTCCTAAATGGTCTATCCCGTATTTTTAAGCTGTGTCCTCTGGTTCGGCACTCACCCATCAGTGGAAATATGTTTCCTACTGCCAGAATGTCCAATCCTCTCAATCTTGTACGTCTCAATCAGATCCCCTCTCAATCTTCGAAACTCAAGGGTATACGAGCCCAGTCGCTTCAGTCTTTCAGTGTAAGGTAATCCTGCCATTCCAGGAATTGACCTCGTGAATCTGCGCTGCACTCCCTCAATAGCCAGAATGTCTTTTCTCAAATTTGGAGACCAGAACTGCACACAGTACTCCAGGTGTGGTCTCACCAGGGCCCTGTACAGCTGCAGAAGAACCTCTTTGCTTCTATACTCAATTCCTCTTGTTATGAAGGCCAGCATGCTATTAGCCTTCTTCACTACCTGCTGTACCTGCATGCTTGCCTTCACTGACTGGTGTACAAGAACACCCAGATCCCTCTGTACTGCCCTTTACATAAATTGATTCCATTGAGGTAGTAGTCTCCCTTCCTGTTCATGTCACCAAAGTGGATAACCATACATTTATCCACATTAAACTGCATCTGACCACTCACCTAAC
>NC_057731.1:59103240-59131389 GCF_004010195.1 Chiloscyllium plagiosum | reverse complement strand
GCCACCCTCCAATCCACAGGAACTGATCCCGAATCTATTGAACTCTGGAAAATAATCACCAACGCATCCACGATTTCCCGAGTCACCTCCTTCAGTACCCTGGGACGTAGACCATCAGGCCCCGGAGACTTATCAACCTTCAGACCTAACAGTCTCTCCAACACCAAATCCTGGCAAATATAAATTCCCTTCAGTTTAGGTCCTTCAGCCACTGTTACCTCGGAGATTGCTTGTGTCTTCCCCAGTGAACACAGAGGAAGACACAAGCAATCTCCCTGAGGTAACATTAGGGACATTTATCATGCAGAGGGTGGTATGTGTAGGGAATAAGTTGCCAGAGGAAGTGGTGGAGACTAGTGGGGGTGGGTTGGGGGGCAGGGTGCATAGAAAACTCCTACTTTCTGACTTCCACCCATAATGACTCAGTAGACTAACCCTCCTCCACGACCTCCTTTCCTGCAGCTGTGATACTATCCCTCGTTAGCAATGCCACTCCCCCACCTCTTTTACCTCCCTCCCTATTCCCTTTTGAACCATCTAAACCCTGGAACATGCAACAACCATTCCTACCTCTAATGTCCAAGTCTCCGTAATGGCCATAACATCCTAGCTCCAAGTAAGACAAATGGTGCGTTGACCTTCAGTACGAGGAATTTATTTTGAGAGCAAAGGTGTCTTGCTTCAATTGCATTGAACTTCGATGAACATGAAAAAATAGGAGCCGAAATAGACAATTCAAACCCTCTATCCACCATTCAATAAGATCACAGCCTATCTGATTGCCATTCCACACCACCCACCCGGTAACAAACAATCCCCTGCCCAACAAGAACCTTCCAATCTCTGCCTTAATACAATTTAATAACCTGCCTCTATCACTATCTTTGGAACTTTGCTTGTCACACAACTCTCAAAGGAAAAAAGGTGACAACTAATTTTAAAAACAGTGCTCCCTTGTTCTGGACTGACCCACAAAAAGAAAATATCCTTTCCACATTCACCTCGTCAAGACCATTTAGATTCTAAAACACTGCAATCCAGTCACTCCTTGCTCTAAACTCCAGTATAAACAAGCTCAGTCAGTACAACCTTGCCTCACAAGAGCCACTCATTCCAAGCCTCAATCTTGTGGACCTTTCTGAACCATCCATAATTCATTAACTTTGTTCTTGTGGCTCAGTCATTCCTCCCCTCACTCCGAGATCTGACCAAGAATTCAAAATCCACATCAGCCTCTCTCATTAACCCTAAAGAGACAAACGCAGCACCACCTGAAATCACAAAATCCCCTTCCTCTTCATGCTCCCAGTGCAGGTGACTCCGTGTACACAGCTTCCCCATTTTCCTGAATGGAGGAAGCGATGCTGAAAGAAGCTGTGCCACTACATGCTACGGCACAACCAGTAACCTCCTGGTTAGAATTACATAGGAAGCAGCTTTTCAGTGGCAGTATCCGATCTCAGAATGGTTCCAACAGACACTGCACCCCAATACAAATGAACTGCACCCCTCACCCAACACCCATTTATCACAGCCCAACCCAGCGCCAGGTTTCACCACAGTACTACATTACCACACACTCCGTTACACCATCTCTGCGCAGTTCTGCCCTGCCCCACTCACCTCCACATCTCCAACCAGAATTCTGCCCTTATGTCCCAAATCTTCAGTCCCAGCAAGCCAACCTCTCTTTGTCTCAGCCCTATATCTACTGATTCAGTACCACCCAAAACCCTGATTCTGATCACCCCCTCCCTACATCCAATAAACACACACATGGCTGCTTCAATCAGCCATTAGCTCAGTGTTTGAAATAAAGAGAAGCTTTATTCTGCAGAGGGTTTTGATAAAAAGGTGATTTCAATGACAGAATCACCCAGAGAACAAAGAAATTCTAGTTTAACGAGTTTTGGAAATTCATTGAAAAGCTGCAAATTGAATTGATATAAATATCAGGGCCCTCCCCTCGCCCACACATAGCCTTAGCTCAGACATTGACAAGAGACACACACATAGCTCAGAGACTAATCTGAACCCAGGGTTTTGGCAGGGGGAAATACAGGATAGTGAGAGACTGACTGGTTGTGGGGAGGTAAGGGGGAAATTTACAGCACAAAGGGACTTGGGAATCTCAGTTCAGAATTGTCTAAGGGTTAACACGCAGGTTCAGTAGGTAGTTAGGAAGGTAAATGCAATGTCAGCATTCATTTCAAGAGGGTTAGAATACATAAGCAGGAATGTGCTCCTGAGGCTGTATATAGAATACTGAGAGCATTTCTGGGCCCCGAATCTAAAAGGATGTATGTTCTGGCCTTGGAGGGGGTCCAGAGGAGGCTTACAAGAATGAGGTCCTAGGTATGAAGGGCTTGTCACATAAGGAGCAGTTGAGAACTCTGGGTATGTACTTGGAGTTTAGAAGAATCGGAGGAGGTGGAGGTGGTGGATGGGTGGGTGGAGAAGGAGGTAAATAGAGGTGGTGAGGGGAATGGGGAAAAGGACAGAGGGAAAATGAGGTTTGGGGGAGGTGAAGGGAGCAAAAATATGAGGTGGGGGGGGGAAAAAGAGAGAAGAAGAAGAGCAGAAGAGAACAGAGAGACTTACAGAAGACCTAGATATAAAGTGGATGTGGAGAAGATGTTTCCACTGGTAGGAGAGACTAGGACCCAAAGGCACAGCCTCAGACTGAAGGGATGACCCTTTAGAACCAAGATAGGGGAGAAACCTCTTCAGCCAGAAGGTAGTGAATCTGTGGAACCCACTGCCACTGAAGGCTGTTGAAGCCAGTCATTGAGTGTATTTGAGAGGGAGGTAGACAGGCTCTTGATTAACAAGGGGATCAAGGATTATTGGGGGCGGGGGGAAAAAGGGCAAGAGAATGGGGTTGAGAAACATATCGCCATGATCAAGTGGCAAAGCAGACGCAAATGGGCCAAACTGGAAACACACAACAGAAAGAAATCAGTGACATAGCGCACACTGCACCCCTTACCCCTCTATCCACACCCACACCATGCCCCACCAGATCCACCTCCACATTATGCCCCTTGACAACAACCAAACACTTCCCCATCACATGACACCCCCACCCCGATTCACCCCACATTCCCCCGTGTTTCACCCCCATACCACACTCCCCCTCCTGTGCAACCCACACCATTGATTAATCTTGACTTGTTTTCTCCATTCTGTCTGTTCTATTGCTTGAATGTACTGACAGCTCATTGTTCCGTTCAGTCACTGCTGAAAAACTCCAATTAGACAAACACCTCCCTGAATAAAATGCAAGTTTTAACATCGAACACCTTCCTCCTCAGTCACAGACAGGGAGCTCTGCACCCGGTAACTCTGGTTCGAGAAGGCATGCTAACTCTATCTTCATATTTCCCCTGCTTCTTCCTCCAAATTATCCAGGCTTTTTAACATATTGAGCTTAAATTCAACATATACTAAATACTTCACTGAGTGACCACACTCTTAGGTTACCTCAACACATCCTTCCATCAGATTCATTCAAGTTTCACCATAAGCCTTAACATTCTGTCATCAACTGATTTGAGATTGTCTGTGACACTGCAATTAGGAACTTCCAACTGCTCATTAAAAACAAACTTGAACCAGTGAATGGGTAATGTACAGACCAAGACTAGCAACAAAACTGGCGGAAATTATCCAGCAGCTCTCAGATTATTGAGGGACCAGGGAACAGAAGAGGATCAGAATTAGTCAGTTTCTTTTTAACTCGTTGCCTCAGTCAGGTCAAATTTCTAGGATTTAATTCTTTCTGGACTTTTAAAAATATCCATCTCTGAGCAAGACTGTTAACTTAATGGATTTAACCTGAAGGTACTTGATATAGGCAGCAGGGGTCAGTCAGCCAAATATCACTTCACCCTCCCGTGTTCCCATTTCACAACCAGCAGCTCATCTAATTTCTGTCTGATTGTCTTTTAATGAATGGGTTTTGAATTATAAGCTGTTAAAGCCTTCAGCCTTTACTCACCCACTCTCACCGTGGCTATGGCAGCTCAGTTCTGCTAAAAACTGAAGCTCACTCACCTGCAGTCTCACCTGCACAGGAGAACCTACCGTCCTAGGATAGGAATTCAATGTGGAAAGCTGCTCACTCAGATTCTGCATCCAAACATTCAACGACTCCCAAATTCCTGACGTCAAATTCTGTTTGAGCTGCTGCCCCCTGGCAGTTAGCTCAGTCACAACAACCCTCAATAGCAAAAGTTGCCAAAACCAACATGAAGCATTACCACTGCCCACAGACAGGGCAACAGAGCCCTCTTTCCCCTACCAAATACAAACAGAGCTCCCTCTCCTACCCGTTGCACCTAATAAGGTGCCCTCACATCCTCCCACTAACAGAGCACCCATTCTTCCAAGCTAACCACCCTTCACTCTCTACCTTCATTAAGCAGGGTACCACCACGATCACCGACACAGTCTCCTCTCTGTCCCTCCACTGCTGAGCAGGGAGGACACTGGAGTGTGGCAGGTTGGCATTATGCAATCAGCCACCACAAGGCTTACACAGGGAGGGAGGTTGAGTGCTGCACCCATTCCTCTGGAAACAGCAGGCTCAGGTAAGAGTGGGCAGGCCAGTCTGGCTGTGTGGAGCTGTCTACAAGGCAATGGGATCAAACTCTTTACAACAGAAACTGGATCATCAGGTTTCACCTGTATGAGAAGAGCCAGTGCCACAATGAGTCAGAGATCAGGAGTCAGTACAGTCCAGACAGCACAATCCTTCCTGGATGAGATGCCCCCATGCTATTGCAACATGAACCACAGTACTGCATCTTCCATTGGTCAATGCAACCAACTATTCCACAACAGGGAGCTCACACTCAACACCTCAAAGATCTTCTAAAATAAAACTGTCAACCACATTACCATTCAACCACTCCTTACCAGCACTGTGCAGCTTGTTATAGAGTCTTGAGATGTACAGCATGGAAACAGACCCTTCGGTCCAACCTGTCCATGCCGACCAGATATCCCAACCCAATCTAGTCCCACCTGCCAGTACCCAGCCCTTATCCCTCCAAACCCTTCCTATTCATATACCCATCCAATGCCTTTTAAATGTTGCAATTGTACCAGCCTCCACCACTTCCTCTGGCAGCTCATTCCATACATGTACCACCCTCTGCGTGAAAAAGTTGCCCCTTGGGTCCCTTTTATATCTTTCCCCTCTCAACCTAAACCTATGCCCTCTAGTTCTGGACTCCCCCACCCCAGGGAAAAGACTTTGTCTATTTACCCTATCCATGCCCCTCAATTTTGTAAACCTCTATAAGGTCACCCCTCACCCTCCGATGCTCCAGGGAAAACAGCCCCAGCCTGTTCAGCCTCTCCCTATAGCTCAAATCCTCCAAACCTGGCAACATCCTTGTAAATCTTTTCTGAACTGAAATGCAGAAGAATGGGATTGTGGGAGATATAGCAGTTTGGATCAGTAATTGGCTTGCTGAAAGAAGAGAGAGGGGTTGATGGTTGATGGGAAATGTTTATCCTGAAGTCCAATTCCTAGTGGTGTACCTCAAGGGTCGGTGTTGGTTCCACTGCTGTTCGTCATTTTTATAAACGAGCTGGATGAGGGCGTAGAAGGGTGCGTTAGTAAATTTGCAGACGACACTAAGGTCGGTGGAGTTGTGGATAATGATAAAGGATGTTGTAGGTTACAGAGAGACATAGATAAGCTGCAGAGCTGGGCTGAGAGGTGGCAAATGGAGTTTAATGCAGACAAGTGGGAGGTGATTCACTTTGGTCGGAGTAACCAGAATGCAAAGTACTGGGCTAATGGTATGATTCTTGGTAGTGTAGATGAGCAGAGAGATCTCGGCGTCCAGGTACACAAATCCTTGAGAGTCGCCACCCAGGTTGACAGGGTTGTTAAGGCGGCATACAGTGTTTTAACTTTTATTAATAGGGGGATCAGGTTATGGAACCATGAGGTTATGCTATAGCTGTACAAAACTCTGGTGCGGCCGCACTTGGAGTATTGTGTACAGTTCTGGTCACCGCATTATAGGAAGGATGTAGAAGCTTTGGAAAGGATGCAGAGGAGATTTACTAGGATGTTGCTTGGTATAGAGGGAAGGTCTTACGAGGAAAGGCTGAGGGACTTGAGGCTGTTTTCATTAGAGAGAAGGCGGCTGAGAGGTGACAGCTGAGAGGTGACTTAAAAAGAGACATAAGATAATCAGAGGGCTAGATAGGGTGGACAGAGAGACCTTTTTCCAAGTATGGTGACAGCGAGCACGAGGGGGCACAGTTTTAAACTGAGGGGTGATAGATGTAGGACAGATGTCAGAAGTAGTTTCTTTACTCAGAGTAGTAAGGGTATGGAATGCTTTGCCTGTAGATTCACCAACTTTAAGTACATTTAAGTCGTCATTGGACAAGCATATGGACATACATGAAATAGTGTAGGTTAGAGGAGCTTCAGATTGGAATGACAGGACGGCGCAACATCGAGGGCCGAAGGGCCTGTACTGCGCTGTAATGTTGTGTGTCCTATGAACCCTTTCAAGTTTCACAACATCTTTCCGATAGGAAGGAGACCAGAATTGCACACAATATTCCAACAGTGGCCTAACCAATGTCCTGTATTGGATGGAAAGATTATCCAACACAAAGAAACACAAATCACAGATTTGTCATTTCTGCCCAGGTTTGAACCAGAATCTTTTTCTTCGAATCTGTTACTGATGGGATACTGGGAGATGCTGAAAGCTAATCTTATTATTCCCAAGGTTTGCAGTCTGACTGCAGCCAGGTGTGATAGCTGTTTACTACTTAAAACATGCTAAAAACTAAAATGCTTTGACATCATGCATTTGTTAAAATATATTTGAAAGATTTTGATTTTTAAAATGGTTCAGAATTGAACATTTGAAATAACCAAACTTCCTCCAGTGGTCCCCAGCATCACAGATACAAGCCAATTCAATTCACTCTACGTGATATCAAGGAACAGTTAGAAGTACTGGATACTGCAAAGACTACGGGCCCTGACAACATTTCGGCATCAGTCCTAAAGATTTGTGCTCCAGAACTTACCACTCCCCTAGCCAAGCTGTTCAACAGTTCTAGCAACTACAACACTGACATCTATCCAATGATGTGGAAAATTATCCAGTTATGTCATGTCCTGTACACAAAAAGGAGGCAAACTCCAACACGGCTAATTACCGCCCCATCAGTCTACTCTCGATCATCACTAAAAAGTGATGAAAGGTGTCAATGGTGCTATTAAACAGCACCTGCTCAGCAATAACCTGTTCAGTGACACCCAGTTTAGGTTCTGCCAGGGCCACTCAGCTCCTAACCTTATTACAGTCTTGGTTCAAAAGTGGACAAAAAGGTGATTGCCAGAGGTGAGATGA
This sequence comes from Chiloscyllium plagiosum, assembly GCF_004010195.1. Lineage (NCBI taxonomy): Eukaryota > Metazoa > Chordata > Chondrichthyes > Orectolobiformes > Hemiscylliidae > Chiloscyllium > Chiloscyllium plagiosum. Next base: position 59,123,989 of record NC_057731.1, on the reverse strand, counting down.
GTGACAGCTCTTTGGCATCAAGACCCCATTGAACTGAGTGTAGCATCAAGAAGCCCTAGTAAAACTGGCATCAATGATTATCAGGGGCAAACACTCCACTTTTTATAGTGCATAGCAATGCCTGAGGCCAAACCATTTTCAGCTGCTTCATTAAAGACTTCTACTCCATCATAAGGTCAGACTAAGTATGTCCGCTGGTGACTGCACAATATTCAGCATCACTCATGATACCTCAGATACTGAAGAGGTCCATGTTCAAATGCAGCAAGACCCAGACAATATCCAAACTTGGGCTGAAAATAACAAGTAGCATTTGTGTGACAAATGCCAGACAATGACAATCTCCAATAAAATTAATCTAACCATCACCTCTTGGCATTGAATGGTGTTTGGACACTGCGACCTACCAGGGGAAAACCATAGTGGCCACATCTCTGAACATAAAACATTACAGTGCAGTGCAGGCCCTTCAGTCCTCAATGTTGTACTGACCTGTGAAACCAAATCTAAAGCGCATCTAACATAACTATTCAGTTAACATCCATGTTTATCCAATGACTATTTAAATGCCTTTAATGTTGACGAATCTCTCTGACATCTATCCTATATCTGAACATAAAACATTACAGTGCAGTGCAGGCCCTTCAGTCCTCAATGTTGTACTGACCTGTGAAACCAAATCTAAAGCGCATCTAACATATAACTATTCAGTTAACATCCATGTTTATCCAATGACTATTTAAATGCCTTTAATGTTGACGATTCTCTCTGACATCTATCCTATATCCATCACCCCTCAATTTAAACCTATGTCCTCTTGTGCTAGCCATCAGCAGAGGAAAAAGGCTCTCCCAGTCCACCCTATCTAATCCTCTCATCTCGTATACCTCCAAGTCACTTTTTAACCTTCTAATGAAAAACAGCCACAAGTCCCTCACTCTTTCTTCATAAGACCTTCCCTCCATACCAGGCAACATCCTAATAAATCTGCTCTGCACCCTTTCCTATAATGCTGTGACCAGAACCGTACACAATACTCCAAGTGCAGCTGCACCGGAGTTTTATACAGCTGCAACATGACCTCATGGCTTCAAATCTCAATCACTCTACCAGTAAAAGCTAACACTGTACACCTTCTTAACAACCCTAATCAACCTGGGTGCCAACTTTCAGGGATCTATGCACATGGATACCAAGATCTCTCTGCTCATCCACACTACCAAGAATCTTACCATTAGCCCAGTACTCCCATTTCTCCTTCCAATGGGAATTACCTCACACTTTTCCCACATTAAACTCCATTTTCTACTTGTCAGCCCAACTCAGAGGCTTATCTATGCCCCTCTATCCTGCAACATCCTTCCGCATGATCCACAACGTCACCAACTTTAGTGTCATCTGCAAGTTTACTAACGCACTCTTCACTGCCCTCATCCAGGGTCATTTATAAAAATGACCAACAGCAGTAGCCCCAAAACAGATCCTTGCAGTATACTACCAGTAAGTGAACTCCAGGATAAACATTTCTCATCAACCACCACCCTCTCTTCTTTCAGCTAGCCAATTTCTGATCCAAACTGCAAAATCACCCTCAATCCCATGCCTCTATTTTCTGCAATAGCCTGCCATGGGGAACCTTCTCAAACACCTTACTGAAATCCACATACACCACATCAACTGCTTTACCCTCATCTACCTGTTTGGTCACCTTCTCAAAAGAACTCTAAGGTTTTGATGCACGACCTACCCTTCACAAAATCATGCCGACTATCCCTAATCAAAATTATCTGGCACAGATGATCTGTGCATCTGGCACTGAGCCTGCCACTGTGGCTCAGAAGGGAAGAAGGGGGAGAATAGAAAAGTGCTAGTGGCAGGAGATTCAATAGTTAGACAAACGGACAGGAGATTCTGTGGTCACCAACAGGTCTCCCGGAAGGTATGTTGCCTCCCAAGTGCCAGAGTTTGGCATGTGTCTATCACAAAGGCTACAAGAATGTAAGTTTGCTTGCTGAGCTGGACGTTTCATCACCGTACTAGGTAACATCAGTGAGCCTCCACTAAAGCAATGGTGTTAGTAACCCACTTTTTATTTATGTGGGTAGGTGGTGTCATTTCTTGTTCTTTTTCTCAACCGGTGGTAGGCATGTCATTAACACCAGTACTTCACCAGAGGCTCACTGATGTTGTAACCTAATATGGTGACAAAACGTCTGAAAACAAACCTTCCAGCTCAGCGAGCAAACTTACATCCGGAACCTTAACCTGAGCTACAAACCTTCTCCAAACTCAAATCTACAAAATTCTGAATGGGGAGGGTGAGCAGCCAGAAGTTGTGGTGCACATTGGCACCAATGACAGAGGAGAAAGTGAGGACTGCAGATGCTGGAGATCAGAGCTGAAAATGTGTTGCTGAGAGAGCATAGCATTGTGACTCCACTTATACCTGCTGCGCTTTTCCAGCAACACATTTTCAGCACCAATGACAGAGCCAGGAAGAGGGATAAGGATTTTAAAAAGTAATTTCAGGAAGTTAGGTTGGAAGTTAAAAAGCAGGATAAGCAGAGTAGTAATCTCAGGATTACCACCAGTGCCACGTGCTAGGGAGGTGAGGAACGGAGTGAATGCAGCTAAACACATGGCTACAGGGCTGGTGCAGGAGGGAGGGCTTCAGATACATGGATCATTGGGGTACCTTCTGGGGAAGATGGGACCTGTAAACGAAGGATGAGTTGCACTTAAACTGGGGTGACACCAATGTCCTGGGCAGATTTGCTATTGCACTTTGGGAGGGTCTAAACAAGTTTGGCAAGGGGATGGAAACCAGAGTTACAGATCAGAGGAGAGGGTAGATGTTGAACAGGCAGAAATAGAATGCATAGTGTTTGTTGGGAAGGAGACAATTAATAGGCAAAGGGATGGGTTAAGTGTGTTTGTTTCAATATAAGGAATATCAGGAATGAGTGATGAATTTAAGAGCATGGATCAGTACTTGGAACTATGATGCTGTGGCCATAACGGAGACATGGATTTCACAGGGGCAGGAATGGTTGCTGGATGTCCCAGGGTTTAGATACTTTAAAAAGAACAGTGTTGCGGGGGAGTAAAAGGAGAGTAGCATTGTTAATTAGAGAGTTCTGTGACCACAACTGCCTCACCTTTATCGTAGCCATAAAGAGGGATAGGAACAGACGGTATGGGAAGGTATTTAATTGGAAAAGGAGAAATTATACTGCTATTAGACCAGGAGATGCGGAGTATAAATTGGGAACAATTGTTCTACAGGAAAGGCACAACAGAAATGTGGAAGCTATTTAAGGAGCACTTGTTGCAAGTGTTGGATAACTTTGCCCCACTGGGGACAGGCAAGGAATGGTAAGGTGAAGGAGCCTTGGATGACAAGAGAGCAGGAGCTTCTCATCAATAGGAAGCATAAGGTTGAGGAGACAAGAATCAGACAGGGCTTTAGAGGGTTACAACATAACCAGGAAGGAACTCAAAAATGGATTGAGGACGGGTGGGGGTGGAAGTCACGAGAAATGCTTAGCGGGAAGGATTAGGGAAAACCCAAAAAGGCATCCTACACTTACATGAGGAATAAGAGAATGAGCATAAGAGGGGAGGGTTGATGAGGCATAGTGGAGGGAACTTGTGCCTGGAGTCTGAAGCGGTAGGGAAGGCCCTAAATGAGCATATACTAACAAGAGGGATCTTGTTGAAAGTGATAACACCATTATCCAGGTTGATAGGCTTGAACAGATTGATATTAAGGAAGTAGATGTGCTGGAAATTCTGGGAAGCATCAAGATGGAGAAACATCTGTGCAAAGCAAGGTACTAGAAAGGATTCCGAGAGATAGGATTTATGAATATTTGGAAAAACAGTTTGATTAAAGATAGCCAGCATGGCTTTGAGGGGAAAGGTCATGCCACACAAGCCTTGAACTCGGAGGACATAACGAGACAAGTTGACGAAGGTTGGGCAGTGGATGCGGTGTACAGTACAACCTCGATTATCTGATCAATTATCCAAATTTCCAATTATCCAAACAAGATCTCAAGGACCTGTTAAAATGGCTTAGGCAACTTAGCATTTAGTTACAGTTAATCGGCATTATAGTGTGCATTACCGGATAACCGAGAAATGTTCGATACCTGGCACTCAAATTACCGCTTGTTTACAATCAGATTGTTTGGATAATCAATTATCCAAACAAAATATTCCCCGCCCACCTCATTCTACTGTGTATGGATTTCAGTAAGGCATTTGATAAAGTTCCCCGCAGTAGGCTTATTCAGAAAGTTAGGAGGTATGAGATACAGGGAAATTTGGCTGTCTGAAAGAAGACAGTGAGTGGTACTGAATGGAAAGTATTCCACCCGGAGGTCAGTGAACAGTGGTGTCCCACAGGAATCTGTTCTTGGGCCTCTGCTCTTTTTAGTTTTTATAATTGACCTGGATGAAGAAGTGCAAGGTTGGGTGGTACAAAGGTCAGTGGTTTTGTAGATAGTGCTGAGGACTGTTGCTGACTACAACAAGACATTGACCGGATGCAAAGCGGTAGATGGGAGTTTAACCTGGACAAATGCGAAGTGATTCATTTTGGAAGGTCAAATTCGAATGCTGAATACAGGGTTAAAGACAGGATTCTTGGCAGTGTGGAGGAACAGCGGGATCTTGGGCTCCATGTACATAGATCCCTCAAAGTTGCCATCCAAGTTGATGAGGTTGTTAAGAAGGTGTATTTGTGTTGGCTTTCATTAGCAGGGGGATTGAGTTTAAGAGCTGCGAGGTTTTGCTCTAACACTACAAAACCCTGGTTAGACCATACTTGGAAAATTTTGTCCAGTTCTGGTCACCCCATTATAGGAAGGACGTAGATGCTTTAGAGGGGATGCAGTGGGATTTACCAGGATGCTGCCTGGATTGGATGGCTTGTCTTATGAAGAGCGAGGTTGAGTGAACTAGGGCTTTTCACACTAGAGAGAAGAAGAAAGAAGAGAGGCAACTTGACAGAAGTGAACAAGGTAATGAGAGGCATCGATAGAGTAGATAGCCAGATACATTTTCCCCATGGCAGAAATGTCTATCATGAGGGGGTCATAATTTTAAGGAGATTGGAGAAAGGTGTAGGGGTGATGTCAGAGGTAGGTTCTTTATGCAGAGAGTGGTGGATGTGTGGAATGCACTGCCAGCAGCGGTAGCAGAGTCAGAGACATTAAGGACATTTAAGACACTCCTGGACAAGCACATGGACGGCGATAAATGCTCGACACAACGTCACGGGCTGAAGGGCCTGTAATGTTCTACATTCTATCACTGAAATCCCCACTATCAACATCCTTGGGGTTACCATTGACCATAAACTGATATGGACCAGCCATATAAATACAATGGCTGCAAGATGTATGCATTTAAGGTGACAGGAGGAAAGTTTAAAGGAGATGGGTGAGGCAAGTTTTTTTTAAAAAGAACACAGTGTGGTAGGAGTCTAGAACACACTTCTGGGTGGGGATGAGAGATGGAGGTGGGGGCAGACACATTGTGGGCTGAAGGGCCCGGTCCTGTGCTGTACAGTACAGTTCTATGTTCTAAAGTCTGGTCAGAGGCTAGGAAAACTGCAGCGAGTAACTCACCTCCCAAAACCTGCCCATCTGTAAGGCACAAATCAGAAATGTGATGCAATAATCCCTATTTCCCGGGGCGAGGGGTAGCTCCAACACTCAAGAAGCTTGATACCATCCAGGAAAAAGAATCTCACTTGATTGGCACCACATCCACTCCCTCCACCACCAACACTCAGTCACAGTGGTGTATACTAAGTGCAAGAGACACTACAGAAATTTACAAAAAGTGATCCTTAGGCAACAGGGATTTTTCAAATCTCTGACCACTTCCACCTAGAAGGACAAGGGCAGCAGATACATGCGAACACCACCACCTTAAAGTTCCACTCCAAGCCATTCACCATCTTGTCTTGAAATAGATTGCCATTCCTTCACTGTCGCTGGGTCAAAAACCTGGAATTCCCTCCCAAAGGGCTTTGTGGGTCTACCTATAGCAGGTGGACTACAGCGGTTCAAGGCAGCAGCTCACCACCACCTTCTCAAGGGGCAACTGGGAACAAGCAATAAATGCTGGGCCCAGCCAGTGACACCCATGCCCTGTGAGTGAATAAGAAATCAAACAAATATCATTCCCAATGGCATTAGTCTATTCAAAAACAGACTCATGGGGTTTGCAGGTTTCTATAATTTTACTTTGTACAACATATACCTGGAGAGTGAGCTTCTTGTGGAGACATACCTTAAAACTTTATTAGCAACACTAACTCACACAGTGACAGTATCCAGGACTTGCACAGTCTGGGTTCTGTGTTGACTGATTGTATGTGATAACAATACATACAGCTGAATGTGTGAATGCACAGCACTGATACCATGACAGAGAGTGACTGAACCAAGGCAGGCATCTTTATGCTACAGCTTTATACATTATGATATCATGTAACTATCTGGAATCTATACCATAATACAGTATACATTTTCCTAATTTATAGAATTTTCATATTGAAACTGACAATTACCAAGAGACATTGCTCAAGCTAATCCTGCTGTAACAGGGAACCAAAGCCAGCTGTACAACTCAGATGAGAGTATCTACAGCTGCCATGTAACAGAGACAGAGCAGTAACAGAGACAAAGTGTGTAACTGATACATCTCAGGTGCAGGGAGAGTAACCTTGAAAAAGAACTCTGACAAATTGGGACCATCATTAATTTACATTATTGTCCTTGGTTCAAATTGATCAAACAAGATGCATCCAGGATAATAACCCACAAAACATAAGTTCAAACCTCAGCAGGGCGGTTTGAATTCAACTTGTCAAAGATCTGGAAGTAAAAAAATATACACAAGTTACCACGAAACTGTTACTTTGTTGGAAAAACACATCGGTTCATGAATGACCTTTAGAGAAGGAAACTCACTCATCTTACCAGATGTGGACCTTTGGAACTCCAGACCACCTAGATAATTAATTACTCTTAATTGCCCCTTCAAGTCCTTTCAGAGTTCATTGAAAGTACACGATTAATCCCACACCCCTGTAAATTTCTCCATTGTGTTTGATCCGATCTACTTTCGCTGCCCAGATGGCAGTATTTTTCCGGACATAACTTCCTGTTAAAAAAAAATTAATCTCCCCAATTAAAAAATTAATTGCCAACTCTCCTACCACTGGGAACAGTTTCTCCCCACCTATATAACCAACCCTCTCAGGATTTTAACATCTTGATTAAATCCACTCAACTGCCTCTGCTTTAAAGAGAGCAAAACCAGATTTCCAAGCTCTCAACCAAACTAAACACCCTCATCTGTAATACTATTTTTGTGAAATTCCCCTGTACCTTCTCCAAGGGGCAGAACTCCTTCCTGATGTGCAGTGGCTAGACACAAGTCCCACTGAAGTCTAAACAGTATTTCATAACTCCTTGCTTATATACTGCATTTTAATGAAAAAGTCAAGGACTCCATATAACCTTCTCAACTGGTGTTCTGTGCATACATCCTGAATGTCTGTTTTTAAACTCTCTTTTCAATACTGATCACCTTCTCAGGGAAAATAACAGTTTGCAATAAATGTTCGTGAGGCCAGAGACACTCACATCAAGCATGTCTTTGTTTCAAATCAGACTATACTAGTATAAGAAGTACACTTGCAAAGGTCAGTGGCTGATGCAATGTTACACAGATAAGATGAAGTGTATCATTCATGATGTACAAGTAACACATACTCATCCAGCCTCCAAGAAACAACTCAAGGCAGGAGAGGCACCAGACCCTACAAGGTCCCCTCCAAGCAACACACTACCCTGACTTGGAAATATATTGCTTGCTGTTCCTTTACCATCATTAGGTCAAAATCCTAGAGCGCCCTAACAACAGTGTCCCTACCTCCCAGTGATTGCAGCAGTTCAAACAGCAGTTCACCACCATCTTCTCAAGTGCAACTTGGGACAGGTAGTAAATGCTGGCCCAGCCAGTGATAGCTACTTGAACATTTTTTTTAAAAAGCTACAAGACTTAGGAAACTGCCTCAGACTCAATACACCCAAAGGACAGCAGTAATTACAAAACCAGGAACTTAAAACTACAACCAAGCAATAGGTCACATGTCACAAGAGAATGTAATCAAACTGTACAGAGCTCTGGTAAAAGTGAACTTAATTTGAATGCCCAACAGCTGAATTATAGACTGAGAGATCAGGAGAACAGTAACAGCAGAAATCTCTACAGGGGTGATGACGAGCTTTATTAGTGGTGAGAAAAAGGTACATTACCTGATATCAAAGTGAACCAGGTGACAGATAGTATGGGAGGGAGGCAAAGCAAACAAACATTAGGGTCCACATGACACAATGACATTAACTGCCTTTGAAAGCTGGAGTGTAAGGTATGCAGCAGATCTTAAAATGAGTTGCCAAACTTAGTGTGCTTTCTGAGTGCTCACATGGAAGACTTCACATTCACACACTATTGAAGTAAATATTTAAACAAGGAACACCTTATTGAAGGCCAACTTTCACCCATCTTAAACAGGGTAAGGATTAAACATTTAAATTTGCAACAGTATGAACTGTTCAGAAACAGTGGAGGATGACAGTTCTGAATAAACAAGATAATGTGACGTTGAAGAGACAGGGGCATGCTCTTGAAGGGGAAATAACAGTTCAATTGGTTAGAGCAGAGGTGTAAAAAAAAATGTAAGACAACACAATTTGGATATTCAACCGACCCCCAAATGACAGTGGGAAACTTAACCAGAGTTAATAATTAGGTAATTAATATTAGAGAAAAGGGCGAGCTGGTGAATATATTTCTGAATTGTATTCAGGTGGATTTCCTTAATCAGTATATTCAGATTGATTAGAAAGGCTGGGTTGTTGAATGACCTAGAGGGTGATCACTGCTAATGAGGAGAAAGTGAGGACTGCAGATGCTGGAGTATATCAGAGCTGAAAAATGTGTTGCTGGAAAAGCACAGCAGGTCAGGCAGCATCCAAGGAGCAGGAGAATTGATGTTTCGTTCCTGAAGAAGGGCTTATGCCCGAAACGTCGTTGGATGCTGCCTGACCTGCTGTGCTTTTCCAGCAACACATTTTTCAGCTTTGATCACTGCTAATGTCAACCTTGTGAACGGTGGAAAGCAGCAATAAAAATTTTAATGTAGAACTTAAAGTACAAGAGACCCAATTCCAATGTGACGAGGGGGAATTCAGCCAGGATGCAATGGAACCAGAAACAGACAAGAAAATCTGCATTGGAACAATGGATTATTCTTAAGGAAGAGATTCTTCAGGTAGAAGTTTAATATATTCTGGATCAGTGGTGCTGGAAGAGCACAGCAGTTCAGGCAGCATCCAACGAGCAGCGAAATTGACGTTTCGGGAAAAAGCCCTTTTACCTCCTAGAAGTTTAATATAATCCAGCAAGGCAAAAGATGAGGAAGCCAAAAACAGGGTTCCCTGGATGACGAGGGAGAGAGATCATAAAGCAAAAGCATGACATGTCAAATGACTTGAAGTCAAATACAATAGGTTAATAAGAGAGAGATGAAGAGGAAAATAAAACTGACAAAGAAAATATGGCAATGGAATGGCAGTAAACAATAATCAAAACAATTTTTCAACAGCATTTAAATTGTAAAGAGGAGAGTTGTAAACAGATAAGATGTGGAATGAACCAGGTTGATGACAGAGAGGATGGTATATGCTTAGAAGCAAACAGCACAGAAACATGGAAAAGAGGAGCAGCCATAGGGCAATCAGCCCTTGGAGCCTGCTCAGACACTCATTACAGTCTAAATCGATAACCTGTTCTTGGTTTCCTCCATATCCTTTGATCCCTTCAGTCCTAAGTACTATATTCAGCTCTTAAAATCATAAAATGTTTTGTCCTTGACTATTTTCTTTTGAAGTGAATTCCACAGGCACTCCACTCAGAGTAAAGGAATTCTCCTCACCTCCATCTGAGGATAGGGGGTAAACCATTTAGAACCCTTGGTTCTGGACTTCCCCACCACTGGGAGCATCTTTTCTGCATTTACTCTGTCTAGTCCTGTTAGAATCTGAGCTTTCAATGAGGGTCACACCCCACCTCATCCTTCTGAATTCCAGAACATACAATTCTAACTGATTCAACCTCTTTTCATGTGTCAGCTCTGCCAGCCCAGGAAGCAGTCTGGTAGACCTTTGCTGCACTCTCTCTACAACAGTACTAGAATATTGTAATGAACATATGTCTGTGTATTTACTAAGAACATGGAATCTGCCAATATCTGCAGAATAAGGCCCTCTTGTGGTGCAGTGGTAGTGACCCTACCCCTGAACTGTGAGGCCCTGGTTCGAATCCCACTTGCTCCAAAAGGTGTATAATGACATCCCTAAATAGGTCGATTAGAAACTGACACTCAGTAGCTGCAGTGTGTACTATCTACAAGACACACTGCAGAAATTCAGCAAAAATCCTTAGACAGCATCTTACAAACAAACATGGCCACTTCCATCAAGGAGGACAAGGGCAACAGAGACATAGGAACATCACCACCTGCAAGTTTCCCTCCAAACCACTCATCTTGACTTGCTGTTAAAATCCTGGAATTCCCTCTCTAAGGGCTTTAGGAGTATACCTACACAGACCGCAGTGGTTCAAGGTGGTAGTTTATCAGCACCTTCTCAACAGCAACTAGGGACAGGCAATAAATGCTGGCCCAACCAGTGATGCCCACATCATGTAAATGATTAAAATAAAGACATTTTTAAGCAAGAGACGCAAGGTCGGGGGAAGAAAAGGGAGAACTTTCGTACACAGCGAGTGGTAATAACCTGGAACATATTGCCCAGGAGTGGAAGTAGAAATGATCAATGATTTTAAAAGGAAGCCAGATGGACATTCGACAGACCATAGGAAGCAAGCAAAGGAACAAACTCACTGGCCTACAGAGAACAGCCGAGAATCAATGGCTTCATTGTACTCTCTATGCCAAAGTGACTACAAAACTTAATGGGTTCAACCAAATGGTTGTGAAGAACATGAAATGAACAGTTAGAAAAGGATCAAAACAGAATATCATCATGGGTTAAATCTTGGATCAAGACATGGAAGGTGATTAGTATTAATAAAACTGATGGAATAGAAACTTTTAGCTGAATTATTGAGAATATATTCTCAGATTAAAGGATAAACAGCTCAGGACAGATAGCAATCTTAGGAAGAAGCAAGACATGTCAATGTAGTGAATTAAAATTCAACTCTAAAGAAAATCAGGGAGATACAAGTAGCTGGAGAAAGCCATTCAGCCCCTCCAGCCCCCACCACCATTCAGTAAGATCGTTGATGATTTGAGTGTGCCTTTACAATCACTTTGCTGCTTGTCCACATGACCTTATAGCCAATTGTAGATCCAAATTTTAAATGTATTCCAGGTTGAGATGGACGATGGCCAGTGCTCACTAGGGAACGGAATCCCACAGTCTAAGGATCCTCACAAAGAGAAAAATTCCTCCTTATCTTAAATTTGGGACTCCTTACTTCTAAACGGTGTCCCTTGGTTCTCATCTCTAAATATCCTCTCAGGTTCCATCCTGTCAAGGTAGAGGCATTTGGAGCTATGGAAGGATGTTACAGTTACTGCAACAGATGTGAATAGGACCAGAGGTCATTGACCTACAACATAAATTCTGTTCCTCAGCTTGGAAAGCTGATCAAAAGTTTGATCAATAAGGTAGGCTTTAAGAAATTTTAAACAGACCTTTATGAATCAGGGAAAATTGCAACATTGTGTCTAAACTGCCAAGAATCAACTATCCAATTCAATTCTATTTTCCAACTTTTGATTTGTATCAATGTGGGCTCAGAGCATATTCCAGAACTTTGTAAATGCAGTGAGCTTTTCTGTGTTGAACACCCATTCAGGACCCTCACTACCTTCTGGGTTAAACAGAGTAAATCAAGTTAGAGACTGAAAAGTTCAGGGAGGGAACTTCAAAGCTTAGGGCCCAGGCAGCCAAAGGCATGCCCACAACACAAAGTGATTTAACAAGAGAGAGATCGTTGAGGGACATGGGATTAGAAGAGATTACAAAGAAGAGAGGGAAGGACATGGCTTGGAATTTTAAAATGAAAACATTGCTTGAACAGGAACCAATTTAGGTCAAGGAGCAGAAGAGTAAGAGGTGAACAAGACTTGATACAAGTTAAGACAGTGGCATCAGAATTTTAAATGAACTTGAATGTGGAGATGTTATGGAAAATGAGAGCACGCAACCAAGAGGAATTCTGAATTGAGTAATTATAGATAACAAGGGAAAGAAAAGGAGTTTCAGGACCAGATGAGGTAAGGAAAAGGGACAGTGTTGGTGGATATGGGAAGCATTAGTGATGTCATGTATTTATACAAATTTGGAACATTTGGGTCAAAAATTCAACAAAGGTTGTGCAAGGTTTAGCATCAGAGAGTTGCTAATGAGAGGGATAGAGTTGGCAATTTAAAGGAATGGATTTGTAGTCAGGGCTGAAGACAATGGCTTCTTACCAATCAAGATTTAACTAGAAGAAATTTCTGCTCATATAGTTTGGGTAAGGACTAGCAGTCATTTATGACTTGGAGCCAAGAGGGGCTGCAGCTGAGGTAGAGTTTGGTGTTAGCAATATGTAACTCATGAATTTAAATGTCTTAAAATGAAAAGACTGAATTCAGACAATGTCACTGAGGGCCAGTGTGAAGCTTGAAATAAGAGGGGTTGATGATCAACCCTCAAGGGACACCAGAGTTAATAGTGTGGGAGAGGGAAGTGAAGCTATTATAAGAAATTCTGTCTATGGTTAGACAAATGAATAAATGGAACAATAGCACAACAGAAAGACCTGACAGATGTAATCTTATGCATAAGTGCAAAGACCTATATATTTTGGAGGAGAAAGAGGAATGAAGGGCACTGCAGTATGGGGTCATGCACACAACTCTGTGAAAATGATTTTGGATAGAGTTCTAAAAAAGGTAACAGTTAAGTTTTTATAAACAGGAGACTTTAACAGATTTTTAAGTAAATACTGTTTTACCAACAGTTTTGGGAGTTCGATTACAGGAAGCACATTAAAAGGCAGTGACAGCATTATGCAGGTTAAAGAAACTAGAATTATAATTAGGAGGAGAGACTGCGTCGGAGAACAACTGGGACTCTTCCTGGTCAAGGCCAAGAAGATCTTAAAAGTTATGAAGTGTTTGGTAAAGCAAATATAGTCACATCACGGTTGGACGGGAGGCCACTTAGAAGGTGGTTTCGATTTAAAATGAATGCTGAGCTGGTACGAGGAGAGATTTAGAGAAGCTGTGGCAAAAGTTGCTGGAGTTTTTCTAAGTTTTGTCGCAGACGGTGTAAGATAAGGAGGGCGTAAGACAGTGAGGGAGGGAGCCGGGGAGTGTAGGGATCAGACAGGGAGGGAGCCGGGGGGTGTGGGGGTCAGACAGGGGGGAGCCGGAGACACTGAGTCAGAGGGTGGGGAACGATCTGGAGTCGGTGGAAAGGCGCTCACCTCCAGGCGCTGGGCGCGACTCCGCTGTCGGAGCAGTTGCAGTCTCTCGGGTGCGGTCAGATGGTCGTCCAGGAGCCGGGGGAAGGCTCACTCTGGGCCGGTTACACACGGGACACTCTCTCGGTCTCGGTCCGGCTCCGCCTCCGCCGCTTTTTCAGGAAGTGGCAGCCGTGACGTCACCCAGGTACAAAACAGCCCGCCCAAAATTTAACCGGTTCCCGCCCCCGGGTAAATACCCCTCACCCGGGTAAATACCCCTCACCCGGGTAAATACCCAGCACCCGGGTAAATACCCCTCACCGGGTAAATACCCAGCACCCGGGTAAATACCCCTCACCGGGTAAATACCCAGCACCCGGGTAAATACCCCTCACCGGGTAAATACCCAGCACCCGGGTAAATACCCCTCACCGGGTAAATACCCAGCACCCGGGTAAATACCCCTCACCGGGTAAATACCCAGCACCCGGGTAAATACCCCTCACCGGGTAAATACCCAGCACCCGGGTAAATACCCCTCACCGGGTAAATACCCAGCACCCGGGTAAATACCCCTCACCGGGTAAATACCCAGCACCCGGGTAAATACCCCTCACCGGGTAAATACCCAGCACCCGGGTAAATACCCCTCACCGGGTAAATACCCAGCACCCGGGTAAATACCCCTCACCGGGTAAATACCCAGCACCCGGGTAAATACCCCTCACCGGGTAAATACCCAGCACCCGGGTAAATACCCCTCACCGGGTAAATACCCAGCACCCGGGTAAATACCCCTCACCGGGTAAATACCCAGCACCCGGGTAAATACCCCTCACCGGGTAACTACCCCTTCACCGGGTAAATACCCAGCACTGGGCAAATACCCCTCACCGGGTAAATACCCCTCACCAGGTAAACACCCCACACCCGGGTAAATACCCCTCACCGGGTAAATACCCCTCACCGGGTAAATACCCAGCACTGGGCAAATACCCCTCACCGGGTAAATACCCAGCACCCGGGTAAATACCCCTCACCGGGTAAATACCCAGCACCCGGGTAAATACTCCTCACCGGGTAAATACCCCGCAAACGGGTAAATACCCAGCACCCAGGTAAATACCCCTCACTGGGTAAATACCCAGCACCCGGGTAAATACCCCTCACCGGGTAAATACCCAGCACCCGGGTAAATACCCCTCACCGGGTAAATACCCAGCACTGGGCAAATACCCCTCACCGGGTAAATACCCCTCACCAGGTAAACACCCCACACCCGGGTAAATACCCCTCACCAGGTAAATACCCCTCACCGGGTAAATACCCAGCACTGGGCAAATACCCCTCACCGGGTAAATACCCCGCACCCGGGTAAATACCCCTCACCAGGTAAACACACCACACCCGGGTACATAGCCCTCACCGGGTAAATACCCCTCACCGGGTAAATACCCCTCACCGGGTAAATACCCCGCACCCGGGTAAATACCCCTCATCCGGGTAAACACCCCGCACTGGGTAAATACCCCTCACCCGGGTAAATACCCCTCACCGGGTAACTACCCCTCACCCGGGTAAATACCCAGCACTGGGCAAATACCCCTCACCCGGGTAAACACCCCGCACTGGGTAAATACCCTCACCCAGGTAAACACCCCACACTGGGTAAATACCCCACCCCCAGGTAAATACCCCTCACCTGGGTAAATAGCCCGCCCTGGGTAAATACCCCTCACCCTGGTAAATAGCCCACACTGGGCAAATACCTCTCTCCCGGGTAAACACCCCTCACCTGGGTAAAAACCCCTCACCCGGGTAAACACCCTGCATCCGGGTAAAAAGACCTCACCCGGGTAAACACCTTGCACCCTGGTAAATACCCTGCATCTGGGTAAATACCCCGCCTCCAGGTAAAAACCCTCACCCGGATAAACACCCCGCACCCGGGTAAATACTCCTCACCCGGGAAAATACACCGCCCCTGGGTAAATACCCTGCACCGGGT
Source organism: Chiloscyllium plagiosum (assembly GCF_004010195.1). Taxonomy (NCBI): domain Eukaryota; kingdom Metazoa; phylum Chordata; class Chondrichthyes; order Orectolobiformes; family Hemiscylliidae; genus Chiloscyllium; species Chiloscyllium plagiosum. Next base: position 59,108,406 of record NC_057731.1, on the reverse strand, counting down.
AAATACTCCTCACCTGGGTAAATACCCCTCATCCGGGTAAATACCCCTCACCCAGGTAAATACCCTTCTCCCGGGTTTAATACCCCGCACCTGGGTAAATACCCCACACCCGGGAAAATACCCCACACCCAGGGTTAATTCCCCGCACCCGGGTAAATACCCCCCACCCGGGGTTAACACCCCTCACCCGTGTAAATACCCCTGGGTAAATACTCCGCTCCCGGAGTTAATACCCCACACCCGGGGTTAATACCCTGCATCCAAGTAAATACCCCACACCTGGGTAAATACCCCACATCCAGGGTTAATACACGGCACCCGGGTAAATACCCCGCACCCGGGGTTAGTTCCCTGCACCCGGATAAATACCCCCCACCCGGGGTTAGTTCCCCGCACCCGGTTAAATACCCCGCACCCAGGTAAATACCCCACACCCGGGCTTAATACCCCGCACCATGTAAATACCCTACACCCGGGGTTAATATCCCGCGCCAGAGACCCGGGTTCAATTCCCACCTCAGGCGACTGACTGTGTGGAGTTTGCACATTCTCCCCGTGTCTGCGTGGGTTTCCTCCGGATGCTCCGGTTTCCTCCCACAATCCAAAGATGTGCAGGGTCAGGTGAATTGGCCATGCTAAATTGCCCGTAGTGTTAGGTAAGGGGTAAATGTAGGGGTATGGGTGGTTTGCGCTTCGGCGGGTCGGTGTGGACTTGTTGAGCCTGTTTCCACACTGTAAAGTAATCTAATCTAAAAAAACCTGGGGTAAATACCCCACACCCGGGTAAATACCCCACACCCAGGTAAATACCCCACACCCGTGGTTAATACCCCACAACTGGGGTAAATACCCCACACCCAGGTAAATATCTCACACCTGTGGTTAATACCCCGCCCCCGGGTTAATACCCCGCACCCGGGTTAATACCTCACACCCAGGTAAATACACCACACCTGGGGTTAATACCCCACAACTGGGGTAAATACCCAGACATGGGTAAATACCCCACACCCAGGTAAATACCCCACACCCGGGGTAAATCCCCACACCCGGGCAAATACCCCACACATGGGTAAATACCCCACACATGGGTAAATACCCCACACCCGGGGTAAATCCCCACACCCGGGCAAATACCCCACACATGGGATAAATACCCCACACTAAGGGTAAATACCCCATGCCTGGATTAATACCCCACATCTGGGGTAAATACCCCACACCTGGGGTAAATACCCTACACGCGGGTAAATACCGACACCCGGGTAAATACCTCACAGGGGGGAAATACTGCACATCTGTGTAAATACCGCACACCCTGGTAAATACCCCACAATTGGTTAAATACCCCACATCTGGGTAAGTACCCCACAGCAGGGTAAATACCCCAACCTGGATAAATACCCCACACCCAGGTAAATACCCCACACCCAGGTAAATACCCCACACCTGGATAAATACTCCACATCTGGGTAAATAGCCCACACCAGTGTGAATACCACACCCTGGGTAAATACCCTGCAGTGGGGTTAATACCCCACACCCAGGTAACTACCCCACACCTGGGTAAATACTGCACAGCGATAGACAAGTAGAGAAGTGCCTTGGCCGGATGGGATTTAAGACCATAAGAAATAGGAGTGGAAGTAAGGCCATTCGATCCATTGAGTCCACTCCGCCATTCAATCTGGGCTGATGGGCAGCACGGTGGCACAGTGGTTAGCACTGCTGCCTCACAGTGCCAGAGACCCGGGTTCAATTCCCACCTCAGGCAATTGACTGTGTGGAGTTTGTACATTCTCCCCGTATCTGCATGGGTTTCCTCCCACAGTCCAAAAATGTGCAGGTTAGGTGAATTGGCCATGCTAAGTTGCCATAGTGTTAGGTGAAGGGGTAAATGTAGGGAAATGGGTCTGGGTGGGTTGCGCTTCGGCGGGTCGGTGTGGACTTGTTGAGCCGAAGGACCTGTTTCCACATTGTAAGTAATCTAATCTAATCTTACCGCACTCTCCCCGTATCCCTTAATTCCTTGTGAGATAAAGAATTTATCAATCTGCCTTGAAGACATTTAACGTCCCAGCCTCCACTGCGCTCCATGGCAGTGAATTCCACAGGCCCACTACCCTTTGGCTGAAGAAATGTCTCCTCATTTCCATCCTAAATTGACCCCCTCTAATTCTAAGGCTGTGCCCCCAAGTTCTAGTATCTCCACCAGATGAAAACAAATTCCCAGCATCCGCCCTTTCTAAGCCATGCATTATCTTGTAAGTTTCTATTAGATCTCCCCCAACCTTCTGAACTCTAATGAATACAATCCCAGGATCCTCAGCCGTTCATCGTATGTTCAGCCTACCATTCCAGGGATCATCCGTGTGAATCTCCGCTGGACACGCTCCAGTGCCAGTATGCCCTTCCTGAGGTGTGGAGCCCAAAACTGGACACCGTATTCCAAATGGGGCCTAATTAGAGCTTTATAAAGTCTTTTACTCACAGCTTTTACATTCCAACCCTCTTGAATTTATCTGAGGATTCTCTGAGAAGCTACAGAAGAGATAGCGGAGTCTTTGGCTAAATATTTGAGTCGTCATGTGCCCTTGTTCAAGAAGGGCAGTAGAGATGACCCAGATAATTATAGACCAGTGAGCCTTACTTCTGTTGTAGGAAAGGTTTTGGAAAGGATTTTAAGAGGTAGGATTTATAATCAGCTAGCAAGCAACAATTTGATTTCAGATAGTCAACATGGTTTCATCAGGGCAGGTCGTGTCTTACAAACCTCATTGAGTTTTTTGAGAAGGTGACCAAGCATGCAGATGAGGGTAGGGCAGTTGGTGTGGTGTACATGGACTTCAGTAAAGTCTTTAATAAGGTTTCACATGGTAGGCTGTTGGAGAAAATGCAGAGGCATGGGATTGAGGGTGATTTAGCTGAAAGAAGGCAGCGAGTTGATGGAAAATATTCAGCCTGGAGTCCGCTTACTAGTGGTGTGCCATAAGGATCTGTTTTGAGACCACTGATGTTTGTCATTTTTATAAATGACTTAGACGCAGGCATAGGTGGATGGGATAGTAAGCTTGCAAATGACACTAAAGTCGGTGGAGTTGTGGACAGTGTGAAAGACTGTTGCAGGTTGCAGGGGGACTTGGATAAACTGCAGAATTGGGCTGAGAGGTGGCAAATGGAGTTCAATGCAGCTAAATGTGAGGTGATGCACTTTGGAAGAATAACAGGAAGGCAAAGTACTGGGTCAATGAAAAGATTCTTGGTAGTGTAGATGTGCAGAGGGATCTTGGAGTCCATGTCCATAGATCCTGAAAGTTGCCACCCAGGTTGATAGGAGAAAGTGAGGACTGCAGATGCTGGAAATCAGAGCTGAAAATGTGTTGCTGGAAAAGTGCAGCAGGTCAGGCAGCATCCAAGGAGCAGGAGAATCGACGTTTCAGGCATGAGCCCGAAGAAGGGCTGCGCTTTTCCAGCAACACATTTTCAGCCCAGGTTGATAGTGCTGTTAAGCAGTCATGCAGCCACACTTGGAATATTGTGTACAGTTCTGGTCGCCCCATTACAGGAAGGATGTTGAAGCATTGGAAAAGGTGCAGAGGAGATTTACCAGGATGTTGCTTAGTCTGGAGGGAGGCTGAAAGTCTTGGGGCTGGAGAGAAGGGACATTGGAGAGAAGAAGGCTAAGGAGGGACATACAAGATGATCAGCGGATTAGATAGGGTAGACAGTGAAAATCTTTTTCCTAGGATGATGATGTCAGCTTGTACGAGGGGGCATAACTACAAATTGAGGGATGATAGATTTAAGACAGATGTCAGAGGCAGGTTCTTCATTCAGAGAGTGGTAAGCGCGTGGAATGCCCTGCCTGCCAATGTAGTCAACTCAGCCACATTAGGGACATTTAAACAATCCTTGGATAAGCATATGGATGATGATGGGATGAGCTTAGAATAGTTCACAGGTCAGCGCAACCTGGAGGGCTGAAGGGCATGTTCTGCGCTGTTCCAAGTTCTAAATACCCCACAGCTGGGTAAATACCCCACACTCAGATAAATACCTCACACCCGGGTAAATATCACACGTGGAGTAAATACCCCACACCCAGGTAAATACCCCACACCCGGGTAAATACCTCACACCAGGCTAAATACCACACTGTGGGATAAATACCCCACACCGGGTAAATCCCATACAGCTAGCTAAATACCCAATATGAGGGTAAATACCCTACACCTGAATAAATGCCCTGTACCCAGGTAAATATCCCATATCTGGGTAAGTATCCCATATCCAGGTAAATGCCCTATACATGTGTAAATAGCCACACCCACGTAAATGCCCCATACCCAGGTAAATATACCACTCCCGGCTAAATACCCACATCTAGATAAATATCCCATACTGATTTTATAAACCTTTACAAGGTCACCCTTCAGACTCCAATGTCCTGTGCAGCTACAACATCACCTCCCAACTCTTATACTCAGTGCTCTGACCAATAAAAGAAAGCATACCAAACGCCTTCTTCACTATCCTATCTACCTGCAACTCCACTTTCAAGGAACTATGAACCTGCACTCCAAGGTCTCTTTGTTCAGCAATACTCCCCAGACCTTACCATTAAGTGTCTAAGTCCTGCCCTAATTTGCCTTTCCAAAATGCTGCACATCTCATTTATCTAAATTAAACTCCATCTGGCATTCCTATTAGAGACAAAAAAAAAACTGCTGTGTTGGAATTCAAGGTGGACAAGCAGGAGACTGGAAGAACACAGCAAGTCAGGCAGCATCAGGAGGGAGAGGAACTCAGCAAGTCAGGCAGCATCAGGAGAGGTTCAATGGAGAGGTCTAGGAAGGGGAGGGAGGAGTCTGAGACGGTCCAGGTAAATTTGAAGTTGGGGTCCGCCTAGGTTCCCTCCAACCACACGGGATGAATGTAGATTTCTCCAGCTTCCTCAATTGCCCTCCCCCCACCTTATCTCAGTCCCAACCCCCGGATTCAGCACCGCCCTCTTGACCTGCAATCTTCTTCCCGACCTCTCTGCCCCCACCCCCTCTCCAGCCTATCACCTTTACCTCCTTCCACCTATCGTATTCCCAGTGCCCCTCCCCCAAATTCCCTCCCCCCTACCCTTTATCTCAGCCCGCTTGGCACACCAGCCTCATT
>NC_057731.1:59080455-59102958 GCF_004010195.1 Chiloscyllium plagiosum | reverse complement strand
TTGCTCATGTTGGGTATCGGTTCCTTCGTTCTGGTGAGTTGTTGTCTGAGCGTGGCTGTTGGTTTGTGTGCCGTTATGCGGCAGGGACAGACCACTATAAACACCGGAGGAAACATCAAAGAAGCGCTTCGCAGGAGGCTCCCAAGCACTGATGATGTCGCCTAGCCAGGGGACGAAACGTTTGCAACAAAAACTTCCAGCTCGGCAAACAGAACCATAACAGGGAATGGATTTGCTGTAGGACTGAAAACAATAGCTTCTGAACTCTTCATATTAACTAGAAAAAGGAACTAGCCTTGGATAAATAGTTGGACGATGGCTGGTTTATGATGTAATGTTGTGAACAACGTGTGTTCAAGTTCTGCACCAGCTGAGGTGATGTGAAGACCTCTCCTTCTCAACCTCTCCCCTTGCCTGAGGCATGGTAATCCTCAGCTTAAACCATCACCAGTCATCTCTCTCTATAATGAGAAAGCAATCTATAGTTGTATGTGTCTATGATGGCTTTGACCCCAAAATATACCCAATCATGGGTCAATATCCTATATACCCCCATATCGGGTAAATATCCCAAATATACCGTCATGTAAATAACCCAAATATACCCCATCCCAGATAACAGCCCCAAATACATCCCTCAACTCAGGAAAATGCCCCATATGCAAGTTGAAAGGGGTCAGAAAAGATTCATAAGGATGTTGGCAAGTTAGAGGGTTTGAACTATAGGGAGAGGCTGAATAGGTTGGGAATATTTTTCCTGGAGTGTCGGAGGCTGAGGGATGACCATATAGAGGTTTATAAAATCACGAGGGGCATGCATAGGGTAAATAGGCAAGGTCTTTTCCCCAGGGTAGGGGAGTCCAAAACTAGGGGGCATAGGTTTAAGGTGAGAGAGGAAAGATTTATAAGGGACCTAAGGGGCAACCTTTTCACACATAAGGTGGTGTGTGTATGGAATGAGCTGCCAGAGGAAGTGGTGGACGTTGGTACAATTACAGCATTTAAAAGGCATCTGGATGGGTATATGAATAGGAGGGGTTTAGAGGGATATGGGTTAAATGCTGACAAATGTGACAAGATTAATGTAGAATATTTGGTCAGCATGGATGAGTTGTACCGAGGGGTCTGTTTCTCTGCTGTACATCCCTATGACTCTATCTATCCCCACCCAGGGTAAATACTCCCAATTCGCCTTCACTCTGCAATACACCCTGTCTTTGGGTAAATGCCTCAAATACACACTGGGCCATGTATGCACCTCATATACACCTGGCACAGGGTAAGTACCCCAGATAAATGGCCAGCTTTGGATAAATACCCCAGTCACACCTCGGCACCATGTCAACTGTCCCAAATATGCACTAATACTGGACAAATGCCCTTGAAAAGCATTTGTGGGATAAACCCACAGCACCAGCTAAATATGTAAATCCCAGTGGCATTCACAATTCTTCAGGTACTGACACAGTCCATATTGAAATGCAGCAAGGTCTGGACAATATCCAGAATTGAGCTGAAAAGTGGCAAGTAACATTTCTGCCACACAAGTGTCAGACAATGAGGAAAAAGTGAGCACTGCTGATGCTGGAGATCAGAGTTAAAAAGTGTGGTGCTGGAAAAGCACAGCCAGTCAGGCAGCATCTGAGGAGCAGGAGAGACAACGTTTCAAGCATAAGGTTGTCAGGTCCAATTCGTGATGGTCTGAATGTAGTCCAGAGTCCATGCGGGATCAGTTGGTTCCATAGGCAGGTGCTGAGGAAGGAGATGCTGGAAACATCTACTTTCCTGCTCCTTGGATGCTGCCTGACTAGCTGTGCTTTTCCAGCATCACACTCTTTGACCAAATGTCAGACAATGACTATCTCCAACAAGAGAGAATCTAACTCTCACCCCTTGACATTCAATGGCATTATCATCACTGAATCCCCCAATTTGAACATTCTGAGTGTCAACATTTAGCTGAAACTGAATTGCACTGGTCCACAGAAGGTTGTGGAGGCCAGGTCATTGAGTATATTTAAGATTGAGATAGATAAGTTCTTGAGTATCAAGGAGATCAATGGTTACAGGGAGAAAGCAGGAGAATGGGGTTGAGAAAATTATCAGCCACGATTGAATGGCAGAGCAGACTCAAAGGGCTGAATGGCCTAATTTCTGCTCTTATGTCTTCTGGTTTTATAAGTACTGTAGATATAAAGAGCAGGTCAGAGGGTCAGAATCCCACACCAAGTAACTCATCTCTTGACTTCCCAAAGCCTGTCCACCATCTGGCAGGCAGAACTCAGGAGTGTGATGGAATCGCCTCCCCCCCCCACCCCCTTTGCCTGGATGATTGCAGCTCCAATACCTTTAAGAAGCTTGATGCCATCCAGGTCGAAGTAGTCATTTGAATGGCACCACATTCACACACATTCACTTGCTCCGTCATCAATGCACAGTGCAACACTGTGTACTATCTATAAGATGTACTGCAGAAATTCAACAGATAGCTCCTTCCAAACCCATGACCACTTTGGTCTAGAAGGACAAGGGCAGTAGATAAATAGAAATACCACCCCCTTCAAGTTCCCCTCCAAGCAACTCACGATCCTTACTTGTAAATGTATCGCCGTTCCTCCACTATCACTGAGTTAAAATCCTGGAACTCCCTCTCTATCAGCATTGTGGCTCTACAGGAAGGGATTCTGAACCCAAAACATTATCTCTGATTTCTCTCCACAGATGCTGCCCAAGATACTGGGCTATTCCACCAATTTGTATATTTATTTCTGATTTACAACACTTGCAGTTCTTTCTGTTCCAATCAAATGTCTGGTTAAATGGTCACCCTGTTCTAATGGAGGTTGAAGACAGAAGTCACATGATATAGGTTTATTTGAAATCACAAGCTTTCAGAACGAGCCTTTAACAAAATTTGTCTTGGACTCCAAACCTTAAATTTGGGTAAGACCTCGGCTAGACTGAGAACCTATACTGGGGAACCTATACAGATTAAGGATACAACTTAGTCTGGTTTCATATGGGAAACCGGTTGTTCAGTTATCACTGATTATCACCGGTTGTTCAATTATCACTGTTTCATATGGGAAACCGGTTGTTCAGTTATCACTGATTGTAGTAAATGGATCAGGCCCAAGCTTGATGGGGCAAAATTGGTTGAGAAAGATTCAACCTGATTGGCTCAATTGTTTTTGATTAGAAAATGGATGCCTGAGTGAAGTCCTAATTAACTCTCCGGTCATTTTTCAGGAAGGTCTAGGGACTATCAGAGCAGTCAAGGCCACCTTACATGTTGACCAAGAAGCACCTTACATGTTGACCAGGATTCTGCAAGGCCCACCCAGTGCAATTTGCCTTAGGGGCAACAGTAGAGGCAGAAATCAGAAGATTGGAAAGCGAAGGAAACCAGTGCAGTTTGTGGAATGGGCAGCATCGGTCGTACCAATTGTGAAACCTGACAGGTCAGTTTACTCTTGTGCAGATTTTTTAAAAATGGTAAACTGCTTCTCACAGCTGGATAAATACCCAATCTCTCACCTAGAGGAGTTATACACAAAGTTGTCAGAGGACTGTCCTTCATGAAGCTGGACATAAGCCATGCATACTTATAATTGCAGTTAGATGAGGATTCCAGAAGTCTATTACAATTAATACCCACAAGGATTTGTAACAATATACAAGACTGCCTTTTGGGGTATCATCAGCCTGTGCCATTTTACAATGGACAATGCAGAACATTTTACACGATCCACCACAGGTCGCTATTTATCTGGAGGATGTGCAAATAACAGGGAAGACAAATAAGGAATACTTAGGGAACTTGGACATAGTCATTAGATGTGTCTCCAAGATGGACGTATGCCTTAGATGGGAAAAATGTGTGTTCCAAGCACACTAGGTGACCGATTTGAGCTACGGAGTCGACAAGGTTACACCTGTTGGAAGATAAAGTGAGGGCGATCAAAGGTGCCCAGCTTCCATGTCTACACCAGAGCTTAGGTCTTTCCTTGGATTGGTGAATTATTACAGAAAGTTCATAGATAATCTGGACTCCGTTCTAGCACCTTTACATCTGCTATGAAGAAGGAAAGCCTTAGAAATTATCTCATAGCCAAGACGTAACTTTTAGGGAAGTGAAGAAGCAGCTATCGTCGTCTAAGGTGTTGGTACACTATGATCCCAAGCGAATCTGGTATTCACATACAATGTCTTCCCTTACACTATCAAGTTCATAGATGACCCAATGGAGAGGAACGTCCAATAATGTATGCTTCCTGGACTTTGGCTAATGCAGAGCACAAATGCACCCAGATAGACAAATAAGGTTTGGCAGTCATCTTTGGTGTGAGATGTTTCTACTAAAACCTTTATGGACATAAATTTGTAATAGTAACAGATCACAAACACCTGCTTGTGTTACTCAAGAGGACAAGGCCGTACCACCCATAGCTTCAGATCAAATTCAACGGTGGGCTCTCATTCTAAGTGCATTCAATTACAAGTTGGAACACCATCTGGAGGCCAAGTAGCAAATACAGATGGTTTGAGTCACCTCCCACTGGCAGATACACCAATGGTGGTGCTGCCACTCAAAGAGGCCATTTTGGTTTTAAACTTTCTGAACACCCTTCCAGTCACTACTGATGCTATCAGGCTGTGGGTGCAAAAAGATCCGGTCCTAGCAAAACTAAAATAGCTGGTGGTGATGAGGGAAACAAAAGGGCCATTACAATCCGAATTGAAACCTTTCTGTACCCAGCGAGACTAGATCACAAGAGGGAACAGTACATTATTATGGAGAGCAAGCATGATTGTTCCAAGTAAAGGTCACTACCAGATACTGGCTGAACTTCACCAGAGTTGTCCAGGGGTTTCCACAATGAAGATGATGGTGAGAAGTTATGTCTGATGGCCAGAATTGGATGCAGACATAGCCATGTTGGGGGGAGGGAGAGCGCGTGGGGGGAACAGTGCCTGAGTGCCAAAAAGAATAAACGTTACTACCAGCAGCACCACACATTCAAGGAAACAACCAGGCAAATCCTGGACTTGGTTACATGTCAACTATGCTAGTCCTTTCTTGTATGTCATTATGGACAACCACTCAAAATGGCCAGATGTGCATAGAGTTCATTCATCAAACATGGGGATGACGATAGATAAACTGCAAACATCTTTTCCAATACTCAGGCTCCCACAAGTGTTGGTAACAGACAATGAGCCATCACTTACCAGCAGGAAATTTGAGTGTTTCCTAAAGCCAAATGGCATTTGGCATATGAGGACAGCTCCACAGCATCTATCGTCCAATGGTCAGGTGGAAAGAACAGTCCAAACTTTGAAGACAGGCTTAAAGAAACAGCCGACAGTTTCACTCAATACCAAACTGTCCTGATTCCTATTTGATTATAGGATCACTCCTCATGCAACCACAGGGATAGCTCCAGCAGAGTTGCTAATGGGGAAAAGAAGACTCTATGTCAACTCAGCTTAAGTCTGATCTTCCTGGACCTGAAGGGAAGGGTGAAAAGGCATCAGGAATGCCACTGCTGGACACAAGACTCCTCCAAGCAAGAGAGACAGTTTCGGGGGATGAAGTTTGGTTCCGAAACAACAGAAATGGCCCTGCATGGATAAGAGTTGAAACTTTATTGCTGGAACAGCACAGCAGGTCAGGCAGCAGGATGCTGCCTGACCTGCTGTGCTGTTCCAGCAATAAAGTTTCAACTTTGATCTCCAGCATCTGCAGACCTCACTTTCTCCTCCTGCATGGATAAGAGGCATGGTCGAAGCGAGGTCAGGTCCCATGACGTACAAAGTTCAGATTGGTGAGGCGATTCTGTAAAAACTTGTAGACCGCATGAAAGCTGCAAGCTTGCAACATACCCGGCCCTCAGAACAGCCAAAATGGTTTAGGAGTCTATGGAGGCTATCAGAACCCATGGGTTCCCTCCCTCCATCTAGCTTTGAAGCAACCTCGGAGTCCAAGATGGACACAACGGATGTCACAGCCTTGACACCTTTACCACCTGAAGAAGAGGATGTAATTCTTCTGAGATGCTCCAGTCGTGAGAAGCTGAGCTACAGTCAGGTACATGCTGCCCATATCTGAGGCTGAGTTGGAGTAACCGGACCTGGTGCAAAAACACCCCAGGAGAGGCTACAAGAAAAGGAACAGGCCTATGTCCCCAAACTTAGAGGCAGAGGAATGTAGTGATTGTAACAAGGTCAGCCAGGTGGACTTCATAGAATATGAGTTCCCTGATTGTGACTGTTAATCTGGCCCAATTAGAGAGCTCTGGCTGACAGATAGAAACAGGAGTGTCAGAGATTCTGTTCACTCTGAGAGCTGGCTTTGAGGGAGCTGAATCAGCGTCAAGTACTATACACGTGTAAGTAAAGGGTGACTTCATGAGGGGATACAAACCTCTGTGGAGCTGTTTCACTGTGGACCCAGGTTCACATCCCACCATGGCAAAATTGGAGTTAAAAGTCCATTAATGACCATGTAACCCCCACTGTCAATTGTTAAAAACCAATCTGGTTCACTAATGAGAGCTGCCATCCTTATCCGTTCTGGCCTACATGTGATTCCAGATCCACTGCAATGCAGAGCAAGGGGCCATCAGTATAAGACAGTCATCAAGAAATCTATTAGGGAGAAATATCCTTAGCCAGAGAGTAGTGAGAACGTGGAACACTGTCACACAAAGAGTGGGTGAGGAATGAGTGCCAGTGTATTTAAGGGGAAACTAGACAATGAAGGAGAAAGGAATACAGGGTTACAGTGATAGATTTAGAAGCAAAATACATAAACATGGACTGCTTAGTCTGTATTCCCTCTCTCTGTGCCATCTAAGTAATCCTATGATATTTTCACCTGTCTATCATTGGGTGGGGATGGCTTCACAGCCTACTCCTTATAATCTTTCCAATTGGAAGATGACTAGGAGCAGTTTCCAGTTGATTTCCCTTGATCTTTCATTCTCAGGGACCTGAGACTGTTTGCAAATCGTTGGCTCTGATCAGCAGACTCAATGCAGGCCTGAGATGGACCCGAGCCTCCATTAGTTCCATCATATATCTTTAATCAAATATGCAAGGCTCTCTGTTCTGCTTCTACATTAGAGTCTTACTGGAGGAAGTATATTACCACAGAGCTTAGTCAGCAGGCTTGTGGTTATTGCATTAAGGATTTTTCTGTTCTATTTTTTATTTTTAAATTTCTCTTTCTCAATCATCCTTTTACTCTTTCTCTATAATCGAATCAGCTAATACAGAGGAGGCTGCCTGAAAAACTGAGCCAATCAGTTTCACTCTCCAGCTGTTAAACCAGAGATCAGCAAAATTCTCCTCTTCAAGGTTTCTCCAATTCCTCTTTTGAAAGTTAAGATGGAATCTGCTTCCACTATCCTTTCAAAGTAGACAGGCAGGAGGCTGGAAGAACACAGTATGCCAGGCAACATCAGGAGGTGGAGAAGTCAACGTTTCAGGTGTAACCCTTCTTCAGAACTAGGGATGGGGGTGAGGGGAGCTACACATAAAGGAGGGGATGGGGAAGAGATTGGGTGGGGAGGGGGTGGAGTGGGATGTAGTGATAGGTGAACACAGGTAGAGGGGTACAGATTACTTGGTCGATGGGAGGAATAAATCCAGTTGGTGTCTGGAAGAAAAGGTCAGTAAGTGGAATGGAAGGGAGGAGGAGGGGCTGGAGAGGGAGCTGGGGAATGGGAAGGGAGGTTATTTGAAATTGGAGAACTCAGTGTTGGGTTCTCCGGGCTTAGGCTGCCCAGACAGAAAACGATGTATTGTTCCTCCAATTTGTGGTCTGATTCACAAATGGAGGAGGCTGAGGATAGTCATGTCAGAGATCGGCACGGTAGTGGGCGGCACGGTGGCACAGTGGTTAGCACTGCTGCCTCGCAGCGCCAGAGACCCGGGTTCAATTCCCGTCTCAGGCGACTGACTGTGTGGAGTTTGCACGTTCTCCCCGTGTCTGCGTGGGTTTCCTCCGGGTGCTCCGGTTTCCTCCCACAGTCCAAAGATGTGCAGGTCAGGTGNNNTAAAGTAATCTAATCTAATCTAATCTAATCTCCAGTTTACAACTTTTCCAAGTTTAGTGTTAGCTGAAAACTTTGAAATTGTCCCCTGCTCACCAAGATCCAGATCATTTTCAGGAAAGCAAAGGCTCTAAAACTGATCACTGGGGAACTTCACTTCAAACCTTTCTCTAACCTGAAAAATATTATTGATCATTACTCTCAGCTATCTATCATACAGTCAATTTTGTATCCATGCTGCTATTGTCCCTTTTATACCATGACCTTCAACATGCCTCACAAGACAGTTGTGTGGCACTGTATCAAAGGCCTGCTGGAAATCCACATCACCAGTGTTACTCATTGCTCCTTTCTAGTACCTCTTCAAAAATCTCTAGCAAGTTAGTTAAATTGGATCAGATTCTAATTATTGACCAGAGTTTACCACTTGTTTTAAGAGTTAGTTTTATTTATAATAAATGGGTTATTTTGAATTTCATTAAAGAAGCCTTTAGGTCTGAATTGTCATACACAAGAGGCCGCTGGAAGACTGAATCTGCATAAGGAATATGGGAGAAACTCAGCCAGTTTGCAGCATTATGGAGAGAGAAACAGAGTTAATGTTTCAACTCCAGTATGACATACAGCTGAGTTTCTCCTGCATTTTCTGTTTTTAATGGCTATTTTAGTAAGTGAATCAATGGTGTGATTGGTGGGGTTTTAGGCATTGATTATAAGCTCATTCTTCTTGTCACAGTCAAAATAGCTCCCTTTTTACTTTCAGATCTAAAGTTTGCTGTATTAATTCCCAGATGTGTGGCTGTGAGTCCCTGATACCAGCTGGAGTTGCTTAGTCCATGTGTTGTGCTACTCAGGGTGTGCTATTCTGAGGAGTCCTCTGTTAGAAATCCCTAGGTGAGGAAGTTCCTCTTTGTTGATGTCACAGAATTTAGACCTACCATGTGACAAAACAGAGTTTTGCTTCAGAGCGCTGTTTCTGAAAATCAACAAAGATTGAACATCTCATTGTAATGATCATGTCTTGTTATTTTTCAATTTTTTTGATTGTGGACTGAAGTGGGAAAATAACTATTTTAAAAACCAAGGATTGTTGAAGGATTTCTGCGTTTGTTACCATCAAACTTCAGCCAGAAGTGCCAAGTGGATAATCCAATTCGGTCTCCTCCAGTGGTACCTAGCATTACATATTCCAAATTTCAGCCGATTCAATTCATTTTATGTGATATCAAGAAATGGTTGGAGACACTGGATACTGCAAAGTCTATGGTCCCTGATGATATATGGCATGAAGACTTCTGCTTCAGAACTTGCCCCACTCCTAGCCAAGCTCATCCAGTACAGTTCCAATATTTGCATCAACTTAATAATGTGGAAAATTGCCCAGGTATGTCCTGTACATGAACAGCAGGTCAAATCCAACTCACCCAAATACTTCCCCATCAGTCTACTCTTGATCATTAGTAAAGTGATGGAAGGTGTCATCAACAGTGCTATCAAGCAGCACCCGCTCAGCAATAACCTGCTCAGTGATGCCCCCCAGTTTGGGCTTTGCCAGGGCCATTCAGCTCCTGACTTCATCACAGTCTTAGTTCAAACATGGACAAAAGAGCTGAATTCCAGAGGTGAGTTGAGAGTCACAGCCCTTGACATCAATGTAGCATTTGATCGAGTATGGCTTCAAGGACTCCTAACAAAATGGAATCAATGGATATCAGGGGAAAACTCTTCATTGTTTGGAGTCATAACTAGCACATAGGAAGTTGGTTGTGGCTATTAGATGTCAGGTGTCTCAGCTCCAGAACATTTCTGTAAGAGTTCTTCAGGGTAGTGTCCTAGGACTAACCTAGGTTCCACACCCCTACTACTCAGAGAGGAGTAGGGGGTGTGGAATGTACTGTCTGCAACAGTAGTAGACTCGCCAACTTCAAAGGCATTCAAGTGATCATTGGATAGGCATATGGACGAGAATGGAATAGTGTAGGTTAGATGGGCTTCTGATTGGTTTTACAGATCGGTGCAACATGAGGGTCGAAGGGCCTGTGCTGCAGTTTAATGTTCTATGTTCATCTTCAGCTGCTTCATCAATGACCTTCCTTCCATCATATGGTCAGATGTGTGGATGTTCACTGATGATTGAACAATGGTCAGCACCATTCACATCTCCTCAGATACTAAAGTAGTGCATGTTCAAAGAAGCAGGACCTCATCCAGGACAAAGCAGCTTGCTTGACTGACACTACCTCCAGAAACAACCATTGACCATAAACTGAAGTGGACTCGCCACATAAACACAGTGGCTACAAAAGCAGATCAGACTGCAGCAAGTATCTAGGTAGGAAGATTAGGGCAGGACATGTACATTTAATAATAAGGTAATAGGGAGTGTTGCCAAACAAAGTGACCTTGGGACACAGGTTCATAATTCCTTGAAAGTGGAGTTGCAGATAGACAGGTTAGGGAAGTTTGCATTTGGTACGCTTGCCTTTATTGGTCAGTGCATTGAGTAGGCCACTTTTGGAATACTGCATTCAATTCTGGTCTACCTGCTTTGGAAAGATGTTGTGAAACTTGAAAAGGTTCATAACAGATTTACAAGGATGTTTGAGCTATAGGGAGAGGCTGAATAAGCTGGGGCGATTTTCCCAGGGGCGTTGGAGGCTGAGGGCTAACATTATAGAGGCTTTTAAAATCATGAGGGATGCACAGATAGATTGAATAGACAAGGTATCTTCCCCAGTGTAGTGGAGTCCAAAACTAGAGGGCACAGGTTTAAGATGAGAAGGGAAAGATATAAACGGGACTTAAGAATCAACTTTATCACATAGAGGGTGGTGCGTGTATGGAATGAGCTGCCAGAGAAAGGCATCTGGATGGGTATATGGTTAGGAATGGGCCAAATCTGGCAAATGGGACTAGATTAATTTAGGATACCTAGTTGGATGAGTTGGACCGAAGGGTCCATTTCCATGCTGTACATCTCTATGACTCTATGAATAACTTACCTCCTGATTCCTCAAAGCCTTTCCATCATCTACAAAGCAGAACTCAGGAGTGTGATGGAATACTGTCCATTTATCTGAATGGGTACAGCTCTAACAACACTGAAGAAGCTTTACACCATCTGGAACAAAGCAGCACACTGGATCGGCATCAAATCCACAAACACACACTTCCTCCATCACCGATGCTCGGTATAGCAGTGTGTACTATTGACAAGACGCACTGCAGAAATTCACCAGGGATCCTTAGACAGTACCTTGCAAACCCACAACCACTTCCATATAGAAGGACAAGGGCAGCAGATACATGGAAACACCACCACCTGAAAGTTCCCCTCCAAGGCACTCACCATCCCAACTTGGAAGTATATCGTCCTTCCTTCACTGTCACTGAGTCAAAATCCTGGAATTCCCTCCCTATGGGCATTGTGGGTTTACCTACAGCAGGTGGACTGCTACAGTTCACCACCACCTTCTCAAGGGCAACAAGGATGGACAATAATTGCTGGACTGCCCCATCCTGTGAGTGAATACAAAAGTAGCCTGACACTCATTGTGAGTGCTTTTACACAGCCGCTATTTTAAGCAGTGGGGGAGGTTACTAAAGACAAGATGGAGCCAGGGTGTGTATACGAAAGGAGATTTGGTCAGCAACAAATGGCTAATTGGTCTGTGATCCACTGACCAGTTATTAATGACAAAGGCTTCCTGCCTACCAACAACAATGTCATTGACACCCTGGTAGCTGAACAGTTTGAGGGTGTCAATGTTTTGGCAGAAGCCATGTGACGTCTGGGGGAAAACAAATTTTTTTTAGGCAGTAGTAAAATATGCACAAGGAACAAGAGTAGGTCACTCAGTCCTTCAAGCCAGCTTCACTATTCGATAAGATTACGGCTGATCTGATTTTAATCTCAACTCTACATTCCTGCATTTCGCAAGAATCTTTCATGCTCTTGATCATCAAGAATCTATCTCTCTCTGCCTTAAAAGTATTTAAAAATTCTGTACCCACTGCCTTTTGAGGAAAGGATTTCCAAAGACTCACAACCTTCTGCGACAAAAATCTGTTTCCTCATAAGGTGACCTTTTATTTCTAAACAGTGATCCCCTCACTCTAGAATGTTCCACAAGTGGAGGCACCCTTTCAATGTCCACCCGGACAAAACACTTAATGTCTCATAAGTTCTAATTATGCCTCCTTCCTATCGGAAGGATATTGTAAAACTTGAAAGGGTTCAGAAAAGATTTACAAGGATGTTGCCAGGGTTGGAGGATTTGAGCTACAGGGAGAGGCTGAACAGGCTGAGACTGTTTTCCCTGGAGCATCGGAGGCTGAGGGGTGACCTTTATAAAGGTTTATAAAATCATGAGGGGCATGGATAGGATAAATAGATAAAGTCTTTTACCAGGGATGGAAGAGTCCTGAACTAGAGGGCATAGGTTTAGGGTGAGAGGGGAAAGATATAAAAGAGACCTAAGGGGCAACTTTTTCATGCAAGGAATGGAATGAGCTGCCAGAGGAAGTGGTGGAGGCTGGTACAATTGCAACATTTGAAAGTCAAGGATTTGGAGGGATATGGGCTAGGTGCTGGCAAGTGGGACTAGATTAGGTTGGGATATCTGATCGGCATGGACGAGATGGAATGAAGGGTCTGTTTCTGTGTTGTACACCTCTATGACTCTGTAACTGTTCGAAACTCTAGCAGATACAGGCCTGGCCTGTCCAGCCTTTCCTAGAAAGGCAATCTGCTCATTCTAGGTATAAGTCTAGTAAACCTTGTCTGAAATGCTTCCAATGTATTAACATCCTTCCCTAAGTATGGTGACCAGTCCTGTATACAGTACTGCGATGTAGTCTCATCAATGACCTGTATAACTGAAGCACAACTTCCCTACTCTTGTAACAAAAACAGAGATTGCTGGCAAAGCTCAGCAGGTCTGGCAGCATCTGTGATTTTGAGTCGAGTGACCCTTTCTCAGAACTGATGGTAACTAGGAAAATGTTGGCTTACGTGCAGAAGATAGGGTGAGGGAGGGGATAAGAAGTAAATAATAGGTAGGGATAGAACCTAGAGAGAGAAGAACAATTGGACAGACAAAGGAGTCGATAACAATCTGGCTGGGAGGGTGAATAGCTGTTAATGGAGCCTGTTAGTGGCTAACAATCATAGAATTCCTACAGTGTGGAAACAGGCCCTTTGGCCCAACAAGTCCACACTGATCTTCTGAAGTGTAGTCCCACCCAAACCCATTACTGTACATTTATCCCTGACTAATGCACTTAACCTACACATCCCTGAACACTATGGACAATTTAGCAAGGCCAATTCACCTAACCTGCATATCTTTGGATTGTGTGAGGAAACCAGAGCATCCAGCAGAAGCCCATGCAGACACGGGGAGAATGTGTAAACTCCACATTTGCCCGAGGCTGGAATCAAACCCAGGTTAAAAGCAAATTACTGCAGATGCTGGAATCTGAAACCAAAAGAGAAAATGCTGGAAAATCTCGGTAGGTCTGGCAGCATCTGTAAGGAGAGAAAAGAGCTGACGTTTCAAGGCTAACTGACCCTTTGGTAAACCCAGGGCCCTGGGATTGTGAGGCAGCAGTGCTAGCCAGTGAGCCACCGTGCCACCCAAATAGGTAGTATGTAATGGCAGACTATGAGTTAACAAGGCCTAGTGCATGTGGTAGGGGTCTAGGAAAGTTCAGGCCCTAAAATTATTGAACTTGATATTGAGTCTGGAGAGCTGCAGGGTCCCCACATGGAAAATGAGGTGTTGTTCTTCCAGCTTGCACTGAGCTTCACTGGAGCACTGCAGCAAGCCTGAGACAGAGATGTTGGCCAGGGAACAGGGTGGAGTGTTAAAGTGGCAGACAACTGGAAGCTCAGAGTTTTTCTTTTGCCAGCAGAATGTAGATGTTCTATGAAGCAGTCACCCAGTCTACGCTTCATTTTTCCCAGCGTAGAGGAGACCACATTGTGAGCGGCAATTTGAGAATTGCAGGTAAAGTGCTGCTGGAAGGTATGTTTGGGACCTTGGATACTGAGGAGGGAGGAGGTAAATGGGCAGGTATTATACCTTCAATGTTGCAGGGGAAGGTACTGTGGGGTTGTTGGGGGATGTTGGCAATGAAGGAAAGTGGGCCACGGTGTCCCGGAGGGAACAGTCCCTGTGGGAGGATAGGTGAATATGTGTCTGGTGATGGTATCTTGCTGGAGGTGGCAGAAATGGCAGCTGATGATCTTCTGGATACGGATGCTGGTAGGATGATAGGTATGGACAAGAGGAACTCTATTGCTGTTGCGGAAGGGAAGAGAAGGGGTGAGAGCGGAAGTGTGGGAGATGGATTGGACCCAGTTGAGGGCCTGTCAACAATGGAGCTGTAGAATTCTTGTTTGAAGAAAAAGGTGGACATTTTGGAGGATCTCTTGTCAAAGTTGTCTTCATCAGAACATATGCAATGGAGATGGAGGAACTGGGAGAATGGAATGGAGTCTATCCAGGAAACAGTGTGCGAAGATGTATTGTCCAGGTAGCTGAGGGAATCAATGGGTTTATCATGGATTTAGTGGCCAGTCTATCCCAGAAATGGAAATGGAGATGTCCAGGAAGGGAAGGAAGAAGTTAGAGATAGATCAGGTGAAAGTGAGGGCAGGATGGAAATTGATGAACTTTTCCAATTCCCTACTCTTGTATTCAATTCCCCTCATAATAAGCCAGAATATGCTATTAGCTTACTGCACTAAGCTAATAAATATATCAATCAAAAGTGTGGCGCTGGAAAAGCACAGCAGGTCAGGCAGCATCCGAAGAGCAGGAACATTGACATTTCGGGCAAAAGCCCTTCATCAGGAATGAGCCCGACACATCAATTCTTCTGCTCCTCGGATGCTACCTGACCTGCTGTGCTTTTCTAGCACCACACTCTCAACTCTGATCTCCAGCATCTGCAGTCCTCATTTTCTCCTATGTCACAAAACCAGTCCCTTTTTTGCTAAAACTTGTCTCAAAGAGACCCTGTCCTTGATTTTTTTCAGAGGGGTAATAAACTGGACCGGACTCCGATCAGTCTGGTTTGGTACAGAGATGAAAAGGATTTGGAGAGGCCTTTTGTTTATATGTAAATAGGTGAGACTTCAGGCCAAAATGATTGTGTTTTAGAAGTGACCTGTATAATGAAAGGGGAGTGGTCAGCTCTCTAGCTGAGCTGAGCAGTTTTAGTTCAGTCTTGAACTGGGAAGTTCAACCAGGAGATGTGTGGAAACTCTCTGTCTTTTATGCCCTTCACCTTCAACCTGTAAGCATGTCTTCCAGTTATTACTGGTTTTAAAGAGAGTTTGCTTATTGGGACAGCATAATTAAATCTAGTTGGATAGATTGAGTTCTGTAGGGGTTCTGTATTCTATTCTTTGTGTTTCATTGTGTAATTTTATGAATAAATGTTTGTCTGTTTTAAAATCTAGTTATCAATCTAGCTACCTTAATCCAGGTAATTTTCACTGTACACTTCCCGAAACAAATTGCCAAGGTATGGTGTTGGGTTGCCTGCTTAAGAATGTTTTGAGTGGTCTGGCTTAGTCCACAACACCTAATAAATATCTCAAGCCTGGTTTATTTCCTGTTTCCAGTTGCTGTAAGTTGTGCCTTTTGATTGATAAATCAGTCGCATGCTAAGTGTGAACCAGTCACCCTGTGAGCCCAGCAAGTAAGTCAAAGTCCTTGGACCATAAGACCATAAGATATCGAAGCAGAATTAGGCCATTTGGCCATCAAGTCTGCTCCACCATTTAATCATGGCTATATGTTTCTCAACCCCGTTCTCGCTAAAACCCTTGATCCCCTTATTAATCAAGAATCTATCTATCTCTGTCTTAAATAAATTTAATGACTTGGCTCCATAGTCCACTATGGCGATGAGTTGCACAGATTAACCAGAAAGAAGATTGAGGTGCAGCATTCTAATGAGTAGGCCACTCAACCCTTTGACCCTGCTTTACTACTTAATGCAATCATGGCTGATCATTCAACTCAGTCCCCTGTTCCTGATTTCTCCCCATAATCCATGACCTCTTTCTTGAGAATATTTAATGGGAGAGACTTCAGGGTGCTCCAGTAAAGTGGGTTCTAAGTGCACTCGATCATGAGTCACAGAAAACTAGTAAGCAGGTACAAGACATAATAAAGAAAGCGGAATGGAATGTTGGCTTTTATAGCTAAAGGAATAGAATATGCAGGAAGTATTGTTCCAACTGGACAAGGCCTTGGTGAGACTGCACCTGGAGTATTGTGCACAGTTTTGGTCCCCTTATTTGAGGAAAGATGTAGTGGCATTGGACACAGCTCAGAGGAGATTCCAGAAATCAGAGGCTTGTTGTATGAAGAGAGACTGAACAGTTTAAGCTTACACTCTCTGGACTTTAGAAGAATAAGAGGAGATCAAGTTAAGGTATTCAAGATGATAAAAGGTGTGGATAAACTAGATATGGAGTGGATGCGTTCTCTTGTGGGGCATTCCAGGTTGAGAGGTCATAGTCTTAGAATAAGGGGTAGCAAAGTTAAACAGAATTGAGGAGAAACTTTTTCTCCCAAAGGTTGTAAATCTGTGGAATTTGCTACTCCAAAGTGTGGTGGATACTGGGATAGTGAATGAATTTAAGAAGTTAGACAGATTTTTAATTGGTAATGGGTTGAAAGGGAATGGAGAGAAGGCAGGAAAATGGGGGTGAAGAGCATATCAGCCATGATCGAAGGGCAGAGCATACTCAATGGACTGAATGGCCTAATTCTATTCCTATACCTTATGAACTTATAAACTTTAATGTTTTGCCGTCAACTGCTTTCTGTGGCAGAGAATTCCACAGGCCCCCACTGTCTGGGTGAAGACATTTTACCCCATTTAATCCTAAATGGCCTACCCCATATACTTAAATTGTAACCCTGATTTTGTACCCTCCAGTCATTGGGAACATCCTTCCTGTGATTACCCTATCTAGCCCGTGTAAGAATTTTATAGGTTTCAATGTGATCCTCCTTCATTCTACTGAATCTAGTGAATGTAGCCCTAACTGAACCAGTCTCTCTTCATATGTAATGATCAGCAAAAGTAAACTCTCAGTAAACTCTGTGGACAGAACCATTGAACCACCTTCCCAGTTTTCCCAGGCACCCAAAACACTGATATTTTGTTTCTTTTTGGTGTCTGTAGTCAATGGGGTGGAATGCGGTTTGAACAGTGTTAGAGTTTTAACTAATACACGGATCATAGATTTTGAATCTACTTGTAAGATTCTTGTTAACTTCAGAAATCTGGCCCATGCTTTTTGTCAACCTGGGTGTAAACAATGGGGAAAGCGGGGAATTCTGCATCTTTCTTGAAATGATTAACTTTTTAAAATTTGATTTGAATTATTATTGTCACATGTACCTCGGTACAGTTGAAAAGTTTTGTTTTGCGTGCAGTACAGGAAAATCACACTTCTGGATTAGTGGTGCTGGAAGAGCACAGCAGTTCAGGCAGCATCCTTGGATGCTGCCTGAACTGCTGTGCTCTTCCAGCACCACTAATCCAGAATCTGGTTTCCAGCATCTGCAGTTATTTTTTTTACCTAGGAAAATCACACTGTCCAATGTGCAGAAGGGTAATTAGAATAGAGTGAGAAATACAATGTTACAGCTGCAGAGAAGGTGCACAAATAGCCCTGTCAATATTAAATTTAAAATTTCAGAGGTCTATTCAGAAATCTAATATCAGTAGGGAATAAATTGTTCTTGAATCTGTTGGTATCTGTGTTTAATCTTTTGTATCTTCTACCCAATGGAAGAGGTTGGAAAAAAATAATTGACTGATTGATTGTTGTCACATGTACTGAGATGCAGTAGAAAGTGTTGTTTGTCTGCTATAAGGCAGACCATACCATACAAAGTGCAGAGTACAGCCGCAGAGGAGGTGTAGAGAGAGAGAGAGAGAGAGGTCAGAATTAACCTTTGAGAGTTCCTTTCAAAAGTCTGATAACAGCAGGAAAGATGCTGTCCTTGAATCTATTCGTATGTATAACTTATAGCTGATGGAAGAGGGTGGAAGAGAGTATAACCGGGGTGGGAGGCATCTTTGATTATGGTGGCTGCTTTACTGAGGCAGCAGGAAGTATAGATCTAGATAGAATACTTTCTATGTTGCATCTATTGAAATTGATACCAGTATTTGTGGACATGCTGAATTTCCTTATCCTCATGAGGAAGTAGAAGTATTGTTGGTCAGAGAGTCAAAGGGGCAGGCAGGACAGATTGTTGGTCATCATCACTCCTGGGAACTTAATGCTCTTAACCGTGTCCAGCTCAGCACCATTGATGTGGACATGGGTATGGCTTCCACCTTGCTTCCTGAAGTCAATGACCATCTCTTTTGTTTTGGTGACGTTGAGGGGGAGATTGTTATCTTTACACTATCCCAACAAGCATTCTGTCTCTTTCCTCTATTCAGTCTTTGATGAGGATTCCAGAAATAGTAGGACTTGATTTTTCGTGCACCGCCCCAGAGAACTGTAACAACATTTATATTTGCTTTGTTTTTTTCTTAAATATTTTAAGGCTGCCCTATTTTTTTTCCCTAAATATAAAATGATGGATTGAATAAGCCTTTCTAAGGTGAAGGCTAACCTTCGTTATGATTAATGAGAATATTCTGACATTCAGAAAGTTCTTTCCAACTCTGCTGTTTTTAATTCAGGGAATGAAACTTGCAAGTGATAGGTGGAAGGAGGTCAGGGTGAAGGTGATCTGAAGAGCTTCAGGGCAGAGGAGATGACCTGGGTATGCAGTGAGAGACCCCCCAGGTCATCTCCTTTGCCCTGAAGCTCTTCAGATCACCCTCACCCTCACCTCCTTCCACCTATCATATTCCCAGCGTCCCTCCCCCAAATTCCCTCCCCCCTACTCTTTATCTCAGCCCGCTTGGCACTCCACCCTCATTCCTGAAGAAGGGCTTATGCCCGAAACGTCAATTCTCCTGCTCCTCGGATGCTGCCTGGCCTGCTGTGTTTTTCCAGCACCACATTTTTCAACTCTGGTGTCCAGCATCTGCAGTCCTCACTTTCTCCTCGGGTGTATTTGTATAAGAAAACTCCACAGGCAGGTGCAAGAAACAATTTGGGAGGCAAATGACATGTAGGCCTTTATTTCAAGAAGATTGGGGTAGAAGAATAAAGAATTATACAGAGTTTTGGTAATATAACGTGGAAAAATCAGTGTAGTTTTGCTCTTCATATTCGTTATGGAAAGAACAACAAACAATGAAAATTTACAGCCCAGGAACAGGCTCTTTGGCTCTCCAAATCTGAGCCAATCCAAATCCACTGTCTAAACATATCGCTCAATTCCAAAGCATCTTTATCCCTCTGCTCCTACTGGGCCTGCCTCTACTATCTTTGCTGGCAACGCATCCAGGCATCTACCACCCTCTGTGTAAAGTACTTTCCACATGTATCCCCCTTAAACGTTTCACCTCTTACCTTGAACACATGACCTCTCATTATTGAAACCCTCAACCTGAGAAAAAAGGATAAGGAATGTGCAGAAGTGAAGTGTCTGAGTTGGGAGAAGGCCAATCTCAGTAACGATTCGGAGATGCCGGTGTTGGACTGGGGTGTACAAAGTTAAAAATCACACAACAGGACTATAACCTGGTGTTGTGTGATTTTTAATCTCAGTAACATTAGATAGGATCTGAAAAATATAGAATGGAACAGCTACTTGCAGGTCAGTCTACATTTAGGAAGTGGAAATCTTTTAAAAGTAGTACAGTTAGATTTCAGGGCCAGCATGTTACTGTAAGACTGAAGGGCAAGTGCAGCAGGTCTGAGGAATGCTGGATATCAAGAGTTTGATAAAGAAAAAGAAGCAAGCATATGTTAGATACAGAGCATTAAAAACAGGGGAGGCCCTTTAAAAGTATAGAGAGTGTAGGGGGTGCTTAAGAAAGAAATTAGGAGGGCAAAGAGGGGCCACGAAATATATTCTGAAATATAGACCCAGCATAAACTTAGGGAACGGCTCACCAAGGAGACTGAACAGAAATTTAGGGAACAGCTCACCAAGAAGACTGAAAGTAAACTTAGGGAACGATTCACCGAGCATCTCAGCCGGGTCTTCAGGGGCTGACTAGACCTCCCAGTCATTGCCTATTTCAATTTCCCTTCCCACTCCTTTTCTGACATGACCATCCTTGGCCTCCTCCATGGCCAAAATGAACCACAGCACAAATTGAAAGAATAACACCTCATCTTCCGCCTGGGCAGCCTATAGCCCAGAAGACTCAACATTGAGTTCTCCAATTTCGAATGACATCTCTTCCCAATGCCCAACTCCCTTCCCAGCCCCTTCCCCTCTCTTCCACTCCTCCCTGCCACCAACCGGATTCACTGACCAACCAGGTTCTATCCTCGACCTGCCTTTACCTATCCCCACTTCACCGTCCTGACCCCCACCCACCACCCCCTTTGTCTGCAGCTCGCCCTCCACCCACCCCCAGTCCTGAAGAAGGGTTATACCTGAAACGTCGACTTCTCCACCTCCTGATGCAGCCTGGCCTGCTATGTTCTTCCAGCCTCCTGCCTGTCGATTTTGGATTCCAGCATCTGCAGTTTATTTTGCCTCTCACAAAACATATTTGGCAAATAGGATTAAGGAAAACTGCAAGGCTTTTTCTAAGCATATTAAGAGTAAAAGGATTACCAAGGAAAGAGTAGGACTTATTCGAGATCAAAAGGGCAACCTGTGCATAGAGCCAGAGATGTGGGTGAGGTCTTAAATGAATATTTCTCACAGCTGGAGATTTCATTGAGATGGTGAGGTTCAAGAAAATATTAAGAGGAGGAGGTATTAGGTGTTACAGTGTGCATAAACATTCATAAATTCCCAGGGCCTGATGAAATTTATAACAGGTTGCTACAGGAGGCAAGGGAGGAGATTACTTGGGACTGTGTGTGAAGGTATTTAATGCTTCGCTGGCCATAGGTGCAGTGCCAGATGACTGGAGAATAGCTAATGTGGTTCCTTTGATCAAGAAGGGCAGCAGTGATAGTCCAGACAA
Organism: Chiloscyllium plagiosum; assembly: GCF_004010195.1. NCBI lineage: Eukaryota > Metazoa > Chordata > Chondrichthyes > Orectolobiformes > Hemiscylliidae > Chiloscyllium > Chiloscyllium plagiosum. The sequence continues at coordinate 59,081,803 of NC_057731.1, read as the reverse complement.
TTATAGAGCAGTTAGTCTGACATCAGTGATTGGGAAATTATTGGAAACAATTCTGAGTGCCAGGATTAATCAAATCTTGGAAAGTCAGGGATTGTTCAGGAATAATTAGCAAGGATTTGTTAGAGGGAGATTCCGTCTGACTAATTTAATTTAGATTTTGAAATGGTGGCTAAATATGTTGATGTGGGTAGTGCAGTTGACTTGGTTTACATGGACTTCAGTAAAACCTTTGACAAGGTCCCCATGGAAGGCTGATCCAAAAAAGAAGGAGCCCATGGGATCAAAGGCAAGTTGGTAAACTGTATCAAAAATTGACTTGCAAACAGGAAGCAAGGGTAATGGTGGAGGGTAGTTTTTGTGATTGGAAGCTTGTGACCACAGAGATTGGTACTGGGACCCTTGGTATTTGTTGTACACACTAATAACTTGGATGTGAAAGTAGAAGGTATAATTAGTAAGTTTGCAGATGACACCAAAATTGGAGGTGTTGTTGATAGTGAGGAGGATGGTCTTCAGCTACAGCCTGAATATTAATCAGCTGGTAAATTGGGCAGAGCAATGTTGCAAGGTTTTGTTACAAATTTGTAGAGCATTGGTGAAGCCACAGATGGAATACTGTATGCAGTTCTGGTCACCACATGATTGGAAGGATATGATTGCACTGAAGAGGGGGCAGACGAGATTCACTGGATCTTGGCTGAGATGAAAATTCTCAGTTATGTGGAGGGTCTAGATAGGCTGGATTGTTTTCCCCAGAGCAGAGGAGGCTGAAGAGGAATCAGATTATGAGAGGCTTAAAGGAATATTTCTCAGAGGAGAAAGACATTGTAGCTGCAAATTTCATGGGAATGGCGAGGTTCTAGAAAATATTAAGGTTACACAATTATGAGAGGCACAGATACGGTAGATTGTAAGAACATTTTCCCTATGGCAGATGTATGCAAGACCAGAGGGCACAAGTTAATGTATGTAGCAAGTTATTTAGAGAAGATCAAAGAAAACAAAGTTGACTCAGAGGATAGTAGAAATATAGAATGTGCTGTCTGAGAGGGTGGTGAAGGTAGGTACTCTCACAGCATTTAAGAAGCATCAGGATGAGCATTTACAATGCCAGAGCACAGTAGGTTATGGATGAAGTAAGTGCAGGTAAGCAGAGTGTAAAGGAACCCGGAAGGCTACAGCTAAGGTGAGACAGTTTGTTTTAAAATTACTTACCGGTAGCGGGCAGCGGTGTTTTTTTTTCTCTTCACAGAAAGAGCGGGAGCAGCAGGGGGAAGTGACAAAGACCAGAGGGGCAGCCGGGTAGGTTTTTTCCCTATAAAAGCACGCAGGAGAAGAACCCGAGGCA
>NC_057731.1:59071103-59078352 GCF_004010195.1 Chiloscyllium plagiosum | reverse complement strand
ACACTATAGGGCAACCCATTTAATATGCACACCTTTCGATTGCGAGAAAAAAAAACAGAGCACCCAGAGGAAGTCCATGCGGAGAATGTGGCCGCTCCACACAGTCATTGGAGGGTGGAATCGAACCCCGGTCCTTGGCACTGTGAGGCTTCAATGATAGCAACCCTTAAATCTCTGTGGATTCACACCATTACTATAGATGTTGGAGGACGATGGCCTAATGGACCTATCACGAGATTGTTAATTCATAGACTTAGGTAACATTCCCCATGGCAGATGTTAGAACTTCAATGAGTCCAATGATGATGATGAAACAGTTGTCAGTTGTCAGGAAGAAAAACCATTTCATTCACTGATGTCCTTTGGGGAAGGCGATCTGTCATTCTTACCTCATCGACCCCACATGTGACTCCAGACCCGTAACAACCTTGTTGACTGTTACATGCTCTCTGGGCAATTACAGAAGCGTAGGAAATGTTTACCTACCCAGCAATACCCAAATCCCTTTAATTAAAAAAAAAATGGAGTTTCTCATGCACAGCCAAATCCCTGCTGCAGCCATAACTCCCTTTTTCGATTTTACTCTGGGATTGGATATCCCCACAGTGAGTGCATCATCACAAATATGAAATGATCAACTCCAAATTTGATCCAATTTAAAAGATCAAAAAATGCAGGAAAATAAGGCATTCTTCCTCCAGGTGTTGGATTGGAAGGTTTGCGATGAAGGAGACCCAGGACCTGCATGCACTTGTTGAGATGTTTATGCACGTGGCGGTAGGGTTTTTAAGTTCAGGTGTCCCAGAGATGTTTAGTGCAAAACTTGCACCCGCACCTCTCCCCTCACCTCCGTCCAAGGCCTCAAATGATACTTCGACATATGACAGAAATTTACCTGTACTTCCACCAATGTTACACCTGATGTAGTCTCCTCCACATTCGGAACATCTCTGAAACGCCAACACCAACTGTTATGAAGGGTTGGGTGTACTTTAAGAGGGTTAAACGCAGCAGAACTATCAGATGCAGCACCAAATGTTCTCAATAAAGTAAGAATGTAATATTTGGTAAAACAACTCGATTAGCTCGTTGCCTGGAGACAAAAACAAATTTGAATTCGGCCAATCAGTTTAAATTATATTTCGAAAAATATGAAACTCCAGTCCAGTTTTGAATTGATTATATTGACAATCTTAAAAGTCAATGACACAATCTGATGCTCTGGGGTATAAAACTGGGAAAATTTAATATTTGGGAGGAGAACTGCCATGCCACCAGTCTGCCTGAAAAATAGCTCTCTTAAAACTACTTTATAAATCTGTAATTTCTGATGCAGAAATTCCTATGAGGAAGATAAGAAGTCACAGGAAGATCCAAATAGATCAATTGAAAGCTGCCTGGTTGAGTGATAAGAAATGTGGTTTAGGAAATCTTAATTGGGAGTTTTTGGTAACTGATTTCATAGAAGGGAAGGTAAAAGATGGGTTAAAGTAAGTATTTTTTCATAGTTGTGAGTTAATTATTCTCTGTTACACTTTAAGAAATAAAGTAGTTAATTATTACTTTAAATAGAACTTGGCCATTCGAATATTTACAGATTACAGCTAAATATTTCTGTGTTGCTCGTTTTAAATTAGGCAGAAAAGTTAACACCGACCATCCCCACTGCTCCATGGCCGAACACTTCAACTCACCTCCCACTCCCCCAATGAAGGATATGGAGGCACTTATAGGAAGGATGTGGAGGCACTGGAACGGGTTCAGAGGAGGTTTACCAGGATGTTGCCTGGTATGGTAGAAAGATCGTATTAGGAAAGGCTGAGGCACTTGGGGTTGTTTTCATTGGAGAAAAGAAGGTTTAGGGGTGACTTGATAGAGGTGTACAAGATGATTAGGGGTTTAGATAGGGTTGACCATGGAGAACCTTTTTCCACGTATGGAGTCAGCTATTACGAGGGGGCATAGCTTTAAATTAAGGGGTGGTAGGTATAGGACAGATGTTAGGAGTAGGTTCTTTACTCAGCGAGTCGTGAGTTCATGGAATGCCCTGCCAGTAGCAGTGGTGGACTCTCCCTCTTTATGGGCATTTAAGCGGGCATTGGATAGGCATATGGAGGATAGTGGGTTAGTGTAGGTTAGGTGGGCTTGGATCGGCGCAACATCGAGGGCCAAAGGGCCTGTAGTGCGCTGTATTCTTCTATATTCTATGTTCTATGTAAATGGGATTAGTGTAATTTGGTGTTGTTGGTTTGCATGGATTTGATGGGCTAAAGAGCCTGTTTCTATGTAGTGTGACTCGATGACTCTATTAGATGTGACGCTTTTCAAATTTCAGAAGGTTTTTGATCAGGTCCCAGACAAGAGGTTAAAAAGTAAAATCATAGGTTGTGGGATTGCACAAAATATACTGGCATGAATTGAGACTTGGTTAGGAGTTTGTAAATAGAGTTTGGGAGGCTCATTCTCAGGTTAATAGGCTGCAACCAGTGGGCTCTGATAAGGATCAGCCTTCCGGCCCCAGCTTTTCATAACCCATATGATTGTTTTAGATATGGGCCCAACTGTAATATTCCCAAACTACTAATGACACGGGCTCATGGAAGTATAACTTGTGAGAGGGTTGGTTGTGAAGAAGCTTCAAGGAGAGTTGGACAGGTTGAGTGAGTTAACAATAGCCAATAGAATATAAGATGAACAAATTAGAATTATCCAACTTGACAGAACAACAAAAAATAGAATGTCTGTGGTTGAAGAATCTAAAACCCAAGCACAGTGTCTCAGAACAAGAGTCGGATATTTTCGGATTGAGATGGGGAGATATTATTTCACTCAGAGGGTGGTGAATCTTTTGGAATTCTCTGCCCCAGAAAGATAGAATGCTTCATCATTGAATATGTTTAAGACTGAGGTAAACAGACTTTTAGTTTCTCAGGGACTTGGTGAATGTGAAGAGCCCATAATCAGCTATTATCCTATTAAATGTTGAGCAGGCTCAATGGCCCAAATTTACTAGTGCTGGTCCTTTGTCTTGTGTCCTTGTATGATTTCTAATGTAGTCTAAACTTTGAAAAGAAAAACAGAATATAGTGGGAATATTCAGCAAGGCAATCTTCAATTAAGTAGCTTACAGCCCTCTGGATTCAACATCAAACTTCACAATTTCAAACCATAATCCCTGCTGATTTGTCTCCATTTACAGGCAGGTTTCAGCTTTAGTACAAGTTTTCACTTGTTATCACTTGTGGATAGCAGGTGTTCATCATTCTTCCATTCACATCTCCTTTAGACTCATCTTTGTGTCCTTACTTTTATCATTATCAACCCCTCTAGCCCCACACTGTCAATTATTAATTGTTATTTAAATTCTCCAGTCTTTCACTCTAACATAGATCATTCCTTTTGCCCTTTATCCCCCCTTCCTGATTTTACTTGCTCTAAACCTGTTTTATATTTAATACTCCCCAGTTCTGATGAAAGATTATTGATCTGCAATATTTTCATATATACCACTCCTGAAGAAGAGTCACCAAACTCAAAATGTTAACCTTTTCGCTCCCTTCACAGACGCTGCCAGACTTGCCTGTTGAGTTTCTCCAGCAATTTCTGTTTTAATTCCACAAATACTGCTTAATTTGCTGAATATTTTCAGTGTTTCCTGTTTTTATTTTGATGTTGAGTATCTATAGTATTTTCCCTTTCTAACAGATTTCTGCTGCTTTTCTTCAAGTCTTTCTCTGGGTGATGTAAGACTCTCAAGGGCAGGCTTATACACTCATGAATGTCACCTCTAAGGAACAGTAATTATTCCTGCAAAATGTGTTTGCACTGTCCTACCAACGAACATCTTTGGAAATCTTTGTTACCCTTATCTTAGATTTTTAATATGATCAGAACACATTGTTTCCCAGTTATGTTACACTGAATCAGAAAATGATTACATTTGGCTCATTTTGTCTTTGACGGCTCTCTCAAAGAGCAAATCAGTTCATTGCCGTTCTTTCCCCATGGGCTTTCTCTCAGCTAACCATCATTCATTCTTAGGTAGTCCACTCATAAATCCAACCATTCACACTCACTGTGGAAAAGATTTTTTTTCTCATTTCACTATTTGTTCTTTTACCAATGGAAACAGTTTCTCCCTTCAAGATCCATTATCATCTTGAACTTAAATCATTTCTCACCTTCTCTTCTTTAAGGTGAATAGCTCCACCTTCTCCAGTCTACCTATTTGACCAAATTTCTCTACCCCTACCCCTTTTCTGCACTCACTGTAATTCAATCACAAAGCTAGGTGCCCAGAATTGGACAATCTCCGTACTGAGAGTGAGCTAGTGTCTTATAAATGTTCATCACCACTTCCTTGGTTTTGTACTGTAAGGGAAGAATTTTAAGAGAGAGATAGGAATCTTGGTTGATGGTAGTAGAGTCAGCAAGGACTTAGTTCTGCCTCTTTTCTGAAAGAAATGGTTACAATAGTTTACATGAATAATATATTTTAAAATTATAACTTTAAGGTAGATGGAAGGGGTCATGTGACCAGTTCTGCAGTCTATCTGACAGTAAGCCTGTGTGGTTTGATTGTTAGAATTCAAAGGAAGGTGAAAGGCAATGTAACTGAATCTACATTAAACAGACTAGGAGACCCCAAAGCCCCAAAAAGATACTATTGAATGCATTGAGTTGTAAACCGGTGTCTGTGATTCCACTGTTATGAGGCCCAAAAATTTCTTCTAAAAACAAAAGCTGAATGGGATCAAGAATAGCTAATTACCAAGTCTGCCTGGATATGAGATATGTGTATGTTATGTTGTGGTGGGGAAGGGCATAGAGGAAGCTATTTTTGGGGTCAGGTTACAGGCTTCCCTACAAACCAAGTCTACCACAGGCAAAAGAAAACTCATGTCGCTACAGAGAAAGAGGCTGCTTGGTTTTAGCAAACGATTACAGCTGGAAGTGGGAGGGACATGATCTCAAGTTAAAGAGATGTAGCTTGTTGCAATTTAGAGATTCCAAGAGATTCGCCATGACATAGAGACCAGAGGAAGATAGGAGCAGGAGTAGACCATTCAATCTTTTGAGCCTGCTTCATCACTCTAGATCACGGCTGACCATTACCTTAGTGCCAATTCCAGTATTGTCCTGATATACCTTGATGTAAACAGGATCTAGAAATCTAACATTTTCTGACTTGAAGCAGTTCAAAACTGAGATTTGACAGCTCTTGGAGGTAGAGAATCCCAAAGATTCCCCAAACTGTAGTAAAGAAGTTTCTCCTCATCTCAGATCTAAGTAGCTTGCAACTGATTTGTTGGTTATGACATCTGGCTCTAGACTTGCTGACACAGGGGAAACATTCTTGCTACAACTGCTCTGTCTATCCCTGCAAAAATTTTGTAAGTTTCATTTAAATGCTAAGTTAAATCATTCTGCTAAACTCCAGGGAATACAGAGAATGCAAGGGCACAGGATGTTTTATGGGTGGGGGATTTCAATGTCTATTACCAACAGTGATCGAGCTGGTCAGGTCCTAAAGAACATTGCTGCTAGACAGGATCTTGAGGAACCTATTGTATGTTCTGAGGTGTTGACTTTATCAGATCCCCTCATTTCAACCAGGAGAAAGAGATTGAGACGGCTATGGGGTGGGGGGAAGAGAGAAAGATCTTGTCGCCTTACTGCTCCTTACGAATGCCCTTTCTTTCTCTGACTCCAGGGCCTTTGAAGCAGAAATCAGATCTAGTTAGAGTTACTCGGCAACTATCAGCACAGAGGCCCCACAGTATCTTCCAAAAACAGTTGTTCCAGTGATTAAAGACAACAAACTCTTTCTTTGCCAGAAACTGTACAGACAATTTTCTTTCCCGGACAAGTGTTCAGGGAGAACTAGCCATTTTGATACAAAATTGACTTGAAAATAGGAGACAGAGGATGGTGGTGGAGGGTAACTCTCCAGGCTGGAGACCTGCGACCAGTGGTATACCGCATGAGATGGTGCTGGATCCACCTGCTTCGTGTCATTTATGTGGCGGGAGCAGGAGCAGTGAGACCGAAGACCAGGGGGCTGCTGGGAAGGTAAGTTAATCATATGAAAAGCTTACCTGATGAATAGGTGGAGTGCACACTGAGCAGGAGTGGACACGGGACAGCTGTGTAAGTGAGGTTATATATTTGGGTGGTTGCTTTACCCGAATCTCTACTTTGGTAGATTCTCCCACCCCTCCTCCTCCTTTTAAAAAAAAAGGTTCTGTGTGCTGATTTGGTAAAGTTACTAGTTTTGTTTTTTAATAGTCTCTTTGGGAATTTAGAATAGTGGAAATGGATGTTAGGGCAGTTGAATGCTCCTCCTGTAGAATGTGGGAGGAATGGTCACCACTAGTGTCCCTGCTGACTTCATTTGCGGGAAATGTACCCAACTCCAGCTCCTCGGAAACCATGTTAGGGAACTGGAGGTGGAGCTGGATGAACTTCAGATCATTCGGGAGGCTGAAGGGGTTATTGAGGTGCAGTCAATGGATGGAAATTGAGGGGGTAAATGGTTACAGGGATCCCCTGTGGCATTCCGGTCAATAACAAGTATACTGTTTTGAGTACTGTTAGAACATAGAACATAGAAAAATACAGCGCAGTACAGGCCCTTTGGCCCTCGATGTTGCGCCAATCCAAGCCCCCCTAACCTACATTAGCCCACTATCCTCCATATGCCTATCCAATGCCCTCTCAATCTGCAATTTGAGAGGGAGAGGGTACAGTCGGAAGTGACAGTACTTCTGTTGAATAAAGGGAATTATGGAGCTATGAGGGAGGAGCTGGCCAAAGTTCAATGGTGCAATACCTTAGCAGGGATGACCGTGGAGGAACAATGGTGGATATTTCTGTGTATAATGCAGAAGTTGCAGGATCAGTTCATTCCTAAAAGGAAGAAAGATCCCAGGAGGAGGCATGGGCGGCCGTGGCTGACGAGGGAAGTAAAGAAACATATAAAGTTAAAAGAGAAAAAGTATAACATAGCTAAGATAAGTGGGAAAACCGAGGACTGGGAAGCTTTTAAAGAGCAACAGAGGATTACTAAGAAGGAAATACGCAGAGGAAAAATGAGGTACGAAGGTAAACTGGCCAAGAATATTAAGGAGGATAGTAAAAGCTTTTTTAGGTATGTGCAAGATAAAAAAATGGTTAGGACAAACATTGGGCCCTTGAAGACAGAAACAGGGGAATATATTACAGGGAACAAAGAAATGGCAGAAGAATT
>NC_057731.1:59054536-59069129 GCF_004010195.1 Chiloscyllium plagiosum | reverse complement strand
CGCTGAGTAAAGAGTCTACCCCTAACATCTGTCCTATGCCTACCACCCCTTAATTTAAAGCTATGCCCCCTCGTAATAGCTGACTCCATACGTGGAAAAAGGTTTTCATGGTCAACCCTATCTAAACCCCTAATCATTTTGTACACCTCTATCAAGTCACCCCTAAACCTTCTTTTCTCCAATGAAAACAGCCCCAAGTGCCTCAGCCTTTCCTCATACGATCTTCCTACCATACCAGGCAACATCCTGGTAAACCTCTTCTGCACCCGTTCCAGTGCCTCCACATCCTTCCTATAGTATGGCGACCAAAACTGCACACAATACTCCAGGTGCGGCAGCACCAGAGTCTTACACAACTGCAACATGACCTTAGGGCTCCGGAACTCAATTCCTCTACCAATAAAAGCCAGTACACCATATGCCTTCTTCACCGCACTATTTACCTGTTCCGTGTAAACGCGAAAGTCGTCCTGTTGGGGGTGACCTACCAGGGGTAAGTCATGGTGTACAGGTCTCTGGCATAGGGTCTGTTCCTGTTATTCAGAAGGAAAGTGGGGGGGAAGAGGAATATTGGGGACTCCATAGTTTGAAGATTCTGTGGGAATGATAGAGACTTGCGGTTGGTGTGTTGCCTCCCAAGTGCCAGGATCCATGATGTCTCTGATCATGTTTTTGGTATCCTTAAGGGGGAGGGGGTATAGCCCCAAGTCATGGTCCACATAAACACCAATGACACAGGTAGGAAAAGGAATGGGGATTTAAGGCAGAAATTCAAGAAGTTAGGGTGGAAGCTTAGTGCTAGAACAAACAGATTTGTTATCTCTGGTTTTTTGCCCATGCCACGTGCTGGCGAGGTGAGGAATAGGGAAAGACCAGTTGAATAATGGCTACAGGGATGGTGCAGGAGGGAGGAATTCAGATACCTGGATAATTGGGACTCATTCTTGGGTAGATGGGATTTCGACAAACAGAATGATCTACACCTGAACCAGAGGGGTACCAATGTCCTGGGGGTGAGGTTTGCTAATGGTCTTTGGGAGGATTTAAACTAATTTTCAGGAAGGGGATGGGAACCTGATTTGTCACTCCAGAGTATAGGAGATTGAGAGTAATGAGGTCATGCATAGGGTTTCAAAGTCGCAGGAGTATACCAGCAGGCAGGAAAATGGTTTGAAAAATGTGTCTACTTAAACATCAGGAGCATCAGGAATAAGGTAGGTGAACTTCCAGTTTGGGTTGGTACCTGGGACTTTGATGTTGTGGCCATTTCGGTGACACAGACAGAGCAAGGGCAGGAATGATCATTGCAGGTTTTGGGGTTTAGATGTTTCAGTAACATCAGGAAAGGTGGTAAAAGAGGGGTGGTGTGGCATTGTTAGTCAAGGACAGTATTACGGTGGCAGAAATGATATTTGATGAGGACATATCTTCTGAGGTAGTATGGGCTGAGATTAGAAATGGGAAAGGAGAGGTCACCTTTTGGGAGTTTTCGATAGACCTCCAAAAAGTACAAGAGATATCGAAGAAAGGTTTGCAAAGATGATTCTGGATAGGAACGAAAGTAACAGAGTAGTTATTGTGAGGGATTTTAACTTCCCTAATATTGACTGGAAATGCTATTGTTTGAGTACCTTAGATGGGTCAGGTTTTTTTCCAATGTGTGCAGGAGGGTTTCCTGACACAATATGTAGATAAGCCAACAAGAGGTGAGCCATATTAGATTGGTACTGGGTAATGAGCTGGGCCAGGTATTAAATTTGAGATAGGTGAGCACTTTGGTGATAGTGACCACAATTCGGTTACATTTACTTTAGCGATGGAAAGGGATAGGTATAAACTGCAGGGCAAGAGTTATGGCTGGGGGAAAGGGAATTATGATGCGATTAGGCAAGATTTAGGATGCCAAGGATGGGGAAGGAAACTGCAGGACATGGGCACATTTGAAACATGGAGCTTGTTCGAGGATCAGCTATTGCGTGTCCTTGATAACTATGTACCTGTCCGGCAGGGAGGAAGTGGTCAAGAATTTGGTACTAAAGAATTTGAATCTCTTGTCAAGAGGAAGAAGGAGGCTATTGTAAAAATGAGACGTGAAAGGTCAATTAGGGCGCTTGAGTGTTTCAAGTTAGCCAGGAATGACCTACAGAGAGAGCTAAGAAGAGCCAGGAGAGGACATGAGAAATCTTTGGCAGATACGATCAAGGAAAAGCCTAAAGCTTTTTATAGGTATGGCTGGAGTAAGATTAGGGCTTGCCAAGCACAGTAGTGGGTAGTTTGGAGTCTGAGGACATAGGAGAGGTGCTAAATGAATATTTTTTATCAGTATTCACAAAGGAAAATGACAATGTTGTTGAAGAGATTACTGATATGCAGGCTATTAGACTAGATGAGATTGAGGTTCATAAGGAAGAGGTGTTAGCGATTCTGGAAAGTGTGAAAATAGGTAAATACCCTGGGCCGGATGGGATTTGTCCTAGGATTCTCTGGGAAACTAGGGAGAAGATTGCAGAGCATTTGGCTTTGATGTTTATGTCGTCATTGTCTACAGAAATGGTGGCAGACGACTGGAGGATAGCAAATGTTGTCCCCTCGTTCAAGAGAAATAGAGACAACCCTGATAATTATAGACCAGTGTGCCTTACTTTGTTTGTGGGTAAAGTGATGGAAAGGGTTAAAGTGATAGGATTTAAAATCATCTAGAAAGGAATAATATGATTGTGGATAGTCAATACAGTTTTGTGAAGGGTAGGTCGTGCCTCACAAATCTTATTGAATTTTTTGAGAAGGTGACCAAACAGGTAGATAAGGGTAAAGCGGTTGATTTTGTGGATATGGATTTCAGTAAAGCGTTTGATAAGGTTCCCCACGGTAGGCTATTGCAGAAAATACAGAGGCATGGGGTTGAGGGTGATATAGTGGTTTGGATCAGAAATTGGCTAGCTGAAAGAAGACAGAGGGTGGTGGTTGATGGGAAATGTTCATCCTAGAGTTCAATGGTGCACTGGTGGTGTACTGCAAGGATCTGTTTTGGGGCCACTGCTGTTTGTCATTTTTATAAATGACCTAGATGAGGACGTAGAAAGATGGGTTAATAAATTTGTGGATGAGACTAAAGTTGGTAGAGTTGTGGACAGTGCAGAAGGATGTTCCAGGTTACAGAGGGACATAGATAAGCTGCAGAGCTGGGCTGAGAGGTGGCAAATGGAGTTTAATGCGGAAACATGTGAGATGATTCACTTTGGAAGGAGTAACAGGAATGCAGAGTACTGGCTAATGGTAAGATTCTTGGTAGTGTGTATGATCAGAGAGATCTCAGTGTCCATGTGCATAGGTCCCTGAAAGTTGCCACCCAGGTTGCTAGGGTTGATAAGAAGGTGTACAATGTATTGACTTTTATTGGTAGAGAGATTGAGTTCTGGAGCCATGAAGTCATGTTGCAACTGTACAAAACCTTGGTGCGGCCACACTTGGAGTATTGCGTACAGTTCTAAAGAACAAAGAACAAAGAAAATTTACAGTCCATGAACAGGCCCTTCGGCCCTCCAAGCCTGTGTCAATCCAAATTGACTGTCTAAACCTATTGCCCAATTCCGAAGCATCTGTATCCCTCTGCTCCCCACCTACTCATGCATCTGTCCAGATGCACCTTAAATGAATCTACCGTGCCTGCCTCTTCTACCCTGTTGGCAATACGTTCCAGGCACCTACCACCCTCTGTGTAAAGTACTTGCCATGTATATCCCCCTTAAACTTTTCACCTCTCACCTTGAACGCGTGACCTTTCTTTGAATCCCTCACCCTGGGAAAAAGTTTATCTCTATCCAACTTGTCTATACCCTTCATGATTTTGTAGACCTCAATCAGGTGTCCTCTCAATGTCCTTTTTTTCTAATGGAAACGATCCTAACCTACTCAATCTCTCTTCTTAGCTAGCACCTTACATGCCAGGTAAGATCCTCATAAACTCCAAAGCGTCCAAATCCTTTTGGTAATGTGGCGACTAGAACTGTACACCGTGTTCTAAATGTGGCTGAACCAAAGTCCTGTACAATTTTAACATGACCTGCCAGCTCTTATACTCAATACCCCACCCAATGAAGGCAAGCATACCATGTGCCTTCTTGACCACTCTATCCACCTGTGCAGCCACCTTCAGGGTACAATGAACCTGACCTCCCAGATCTCTCTGCTCACCAACCTTTTCCAAGGCTCTTCTGTTTATAGTAGAGTTCACTCTAGAATTAGACTTCCCAAAATGACCAACTCACATTTGCCTGGGTCGAACTCCATCTGCCACTTCTCCACCCAACTCTCCAGTCTATCTATATTCTCCTGCATTCTTTGACACCCCCCTATGCTTTCTGCTACTCCACCAATCTTCGTGTCATCTGCAAACTTACTGGTCAGACTACCAATGCCCTCTTCCAGATCATTTATGTATATTGCAAACAACAGTGGCCCCAGCACTGATCCCTGTGGAACACCATTGATCATCTTTCTCTATTTCGAGAAACTTCCTTCAACTACTACTCTCCGTCTCCTGTTGCTCAACCAGTTTTTTATCCACCCAGCTAGAACACCCTGCACACCATGTGACTTCACTTTCTCCATTAGTTTACATGGGGATCCTTATCAAACGCCTTCCTAAAGTCCATGTATATGACATCTACAGCCCTTCCTTCATCTATCAACTTGGTCACTTCCTCAAAGAACTCTATTAAGTTGGTAAGGCACAATCTCCCCCACACAAAACCATGTTGCCTATCACCGATAAGCCAATTCTCTTCCAAATATAAATAGGTCCTATCCTCAGTACCTTTTCCAGCAACTTTTCTGCCACTGACATCAGGCTCACTGGTCTGTGTTACCTGAAATATCCCTAATACCATTTTTGAACAGCGGGGCAACATTAGCAACTCTCCAGTCCTCCGGCACTCCACCTGTGTTGAAGGAAGCTACAAGGATATCTGTCAGGGCCCTAGCTATTTCCTCTCTCGCCTCTCCCAGCAATCTGGAATAGATCCCACCATTCCTGGGGATTTGACCACCTTAATATCCTTTAGCCTACCCAACACATCCTCCCTCCTTATGTCAATGTGATCCTGGTAGCTGCATTATAGGAAGGGCATGAAAGCATTGGAAAGTGTGCGAAGGAGATTCATCACGTTGCCTGTATGGAGGGAAAGTCATATGAGAAAAGGCTAAGGGACTTGATGCTGTTTTCGTTAGAGAGAAGGTTAAGGGGGGACTTAATCGAGACCTAAAAGATGATCAGAGGATTCGATAGGGTGGACAGTGAGAGCCTTTATCCTGAGATGGTGATGGCTAGCATGAGTGGACACAGCTTTAAATTGAGGGATGATAGATATAGGACAAATGTCAGAGGTAGGTTCTTTACTCAGAGTGTAATAAGGGCATGCAACAGTAGTAGACTCGCAACCTTTAAGGGCATTTAAGTGGTCATTGTCGGGCCTCCATTTTGAACAGAGCAGTGAGGAGAGAGGGCAGAGAGAAACGAGGGCTGCCGGGTAAGTCAGTTTTTCCCACTTAAAAGGGACTTACCTTGAGAGTTTGGCCTCCATTTTGAACAGAGTGGCAAGGAGAGAGGGCGGAGAGAAACGAGGGCTGCCGGGAAGTTTTTAAATGAGTGAGCTCTAAACCTACACCGTAGGGCCTCCCTCTCACCCACCTCCCCTAACTTTACTGAGAGTCTGCAAACTCAGTAAGTTTTCAGGATTTTCTCTTTTCTTCTTCTCTTCCTTGTTTAGTCGTGTGTGGGCTTTCAGATTAGCGCAGTATGGCTGTTAGGGCAGTTGCATTTTCTTCCTGCAGAATATGGCAGGTGAGAGACACTTCACATGTCTCTGCCGACTACATCTGCGGGAAGTGCACCCAACTCCAGCTCCTCGAAAACCAAGTTAGGGAACTGGAGCTGGAGCTGGATGAACTGCGGATCATCCAGGAGACTGAGGGAGAAATTAAGAGGATGTACAGGGAGGTGGTCACTCCCCAGGCACAGGATAAGGTCAGCTGGGTTACAGTGAGGGGGAGGAAAGGGAACTGACAGATAGAGCAGGGATCCCCTGTGGCCGTTCCCCTCGGCAATAGGTATACCGTTTTGGATACTGCTGGTGGTGATGACCTACCGGGGAAAGCCATAGTTGTCAGGTCTCTGGCACTGAGGCTCAGAAGGGAAGGGGGAAGAATAGAAAAGCACTAGTGATAGGGGACTCAATAGTTTGACGGATTGACAGGAGAATTTGTGGTCAGGAACAGGACTCCCGGAAGGTTCCAGGGTTTGGGATGTTGCCGATCAGGTTTATAGGATTCTGAAGAGGGATGGTGAGCAGCCAGAAATCTTGATATATATGGGCACCAATGATATAGCCAGGAAAGGGATTGAGGATCTGAAAAGTGACTACAGAGAATTAGGTTGGAAGCTGAAGAGCAGGATGAGTAGAGTAGTGATCTCCACGAGACAGTGAGGTGAGGAATAGTCAGCGTGTGCAGCTTAACACGTGGCTGCAAGGCTGGTGCAGGAGGGAGGGCTTCAGATATTTAGACCATTGGGATGCCTTCTGGGGAAGGTGGGACCTGTACATGAAGGATGGGTTGAACCTGAACTGGAGGGCCACAAATGTCCTGGCTGGGAGATTTGCTTGTATGGTTCAGTTGGGTTTAAACTAGTTTGACAAGGAGCTGGGAACCACAGCTACTTATTTGAGAGGGGGATAGCTGTAGATGGGGCAGTGACAGGATGTAGTGAATCTATCGGGAAGGCTTTTCATGTGATGAAACAAAGGGAATGATTAAAGTGTGTCTGCTTTAATGCAAGGAGTGTCAGAAATAAGAGTGATGAACTTAGAGCATGGATCAGTATTTGGGACGATGATGTTGTGACCATAACGCAGACGTGGGTTTTACAGGGGCAGGAATGGTTGAATGGTTGCTAGATGTTGCAGGGCTTAGAACATTTAAAAAAAACAGGGAGATGGAAAAAGAGGAGAGGGTGTAGCATTGCTAATCAGAGAGTGCATCACAGCTACAGAAACGAAGGTTGTTGAGGAACTGAGTCAGTATGGGTGGAAGTTAGGAAATGCAAGGGAACAGCCACCTCATTGGGGGTTTTCTACAGACCCCCTAATAGCAGTAGAGAGATTGAAGAACTCATAGGCTGGCAGATTTTGGAAAAATGCAGATGTAGCAGGGTTGTTGTTATGGGTGACTTCAACTTTCCCAGTATTGACTGGAACCTCTTTAGTGCAGATGGTTTGGATGGAGCCGTTTTTGTCAGGTGTGTTCAGGAGGGTTTCCTTACTCAGTATGTAGGCAGACTGATGAGGGGAGAGGCCATTTTGGATTTGGTGCTCGGTAACGAGCCAGGACAGGTGTCAGATCTCACGGTGGGAGAGCACTTTGGTGAAAGTGATCACAACTGCCTCACATTTACCTTGGAGAGGGAAAGGAGTAGTTATCAAGGGAAGATATTTAATTGGGGAAAATGAAATTATGATGCTATCAGACAGGAGTTGGGAAGTACAGACTGGGAGCAATTGTTCCACAGAAAAAGCACAACAGGCATATGGAGACTGTTTAAGGAGCAGTTCTTGCGAGTGATGCACAGATTTCTTCCTCTGAGAGACAGGTAAGAAGGGGTAAGATGAAGGAGCCTTGGATGACGAGAACAGAGGAACTTCTCATCAAAAGGAAGAAGGCAGCTTACGTAAGGTGGAGGAAGCAAGGATCTAGCACAGCTTTAGAGGATTACAGGCTTGCTAGAAAGGAGCTCAGAAATGGACTGAGGAGAGCCAAGAGGGGGCACGAGAAAGGCTTGGCAAGAAGGATTAGGGAGAGCCCAAAGGCATTTTACTCATACGTGAGGAATAAGAGAATGATGAGGGAGAAGGTAGGGCCGATCAGGGATAGCGTAGGGAACTCGTGCGTGGAGTCTGAGCAGATAGGGGAAGTCCTAAATGAGTTTTTTGCTTTAGTTTTCATTAGGGAAAGGGACCTTGTTGTTAATGAGAACTTTGAGGAGCTGGGATACAATCTTGAACAGATCAAGATTGATGAAATTGATGTGCTGGAAAGTTTGGCAAACATTAAGGTTGATCAGTCCCTAGGGCCAGAGCAGATTTATCCTAGGCTGCTCCGGGAAGCGAGAAAGGAGGTTGCTAAGTCACTGGTGAAGATCTTTGCTTCCTCACTGTCCACAGGAGTCATACTGGAGGATTAGAGGGAGGTGAATTTGTTTCTCTTTTCAAGAAGGGGAATAGGGAAATCCCTGGCAATTACAGACCAGTCAGTCTTATGTCTGAAAGGTTCTGGAAAGAATTCTGAGGGATAAGATTTATGACTATTTGGAAAAGCATAACATGATTAAAGGCAGTCAGCATGGCTTTGTGACAGGCAGGTCATGCTTCACAAATCATATTGAGTTCTTTGAGGAGGTGATGAGACAGGTTGACGGAGGTCAAGGAGTGGATGTGGTGTATATAGATTTCAGTAAGTCATTTGATAAGGTTCCCATGGTAGGCTCATTCAGAAAGTTAGGAGGTATAGGATACATGGAAATTTGGCTGGCTGAAAGAAGACAGAGAGTGATAGTGGATGGAAAGTATTCCACCTGGAGGCCAGCAACCAGTGATGTCCTGCAGGAATCTGTTCTTGGGTGTCTGCTTTTTGTAGCTTTTAATAAATTACTTGGATGAAGAAGTGGAAGGGTGGGTGGTACGTTTGCCGATGACACAAAGGTCGGTGGTGTTATAGATGTTGCCGACGGCTGTTGCAGGCTACAACAAGACATTAGCAGGATGCAGAGCTGGGCTGAGAAGTGGCAGATGGAGTTCAACCTGGATAAATGCAAAGTGATTCATTTTGGAAGGTCAAATTTGAATGCTGAATACAGGGTTAAAGACAGGATTCTTGGCAGTGTGGAGCAACAGAGAGATCTTGGGGTCCACGTACATAAATTTATGTTGCTTACAAGCAACATAAATTCGACTGGGACAACGCTACTATTATAGGACAAGCCAAACAGAGAACAGCCAGGGAATTCCTAGAGGCATGGCACTCATCCAGAGATTCAATCAATAAGCACATCGACCTGGACCCAATATACCGACCACTGCAGCGGACAGCTGGAACTGACAACCAGAAGCGGCAGATTCAAATCACTATAAATGCCGGAGGAAAGATCACAGAAGTGCTTCACAGGAGGCTCCCAAGCACTGAGGATGTCACCTAGACAGGGGACAATACGTCTGCAACACATCTTAAGTATATTCCTACTTCCTTTATACTCTTCTAAGGGTTCACTCGATCTATCCTATCTATACCTTACATATGCTTCCTTCTTTTTCTGAGCCAGATCTTCAATTTCTTTAGTCATCCAGCATTCCCTATACCTACCAGCCTTCCCTTTCACCCTGACAGGAATATACTTTCTCTGGATTCTTGTTATTTCATTTCTGAAGGCTTCCCATTTTCCAGCCGTCCCATTACCTGCGAACATCTGCCTCCAATCAGCTTTCAAAAGTTCTCGCCTAATACCGTCAAAATTGGCCTTTCTCCAATTTAGAACTTCTACTTTTAGACCTGGTCTATCTTTTTCCATCACTATTTTAAAACTAATAGAATGCTGGCCCCAAAGTGCTCCCCCACTGACACCTCAGTCACCTGCCCTGCCTTATTTCCCAAGAGTAGGTCAAGTTTTGCACCTTCTCTAGTAGGTACATCCACATACTGAATCAGAAAATTGTCTTGTACACACTCACTCAAGAAAAGAAATTCCTCTCCATCTAAACCTTTAACACTATGGCAGTCCCAGTCGATGTTTGGACAGTTAAAATCCCCTACCATAACTACCCTATTATTCTTACAGATAGCTGAGATCTCCTTACAAGTTTGTTTCTCAATTTCCCTCTGACTATTGAGGGGTCTATAATACAATCCCAATAAGGTGATCATCCCTTTCCTATTTCTCAGTTCCACCCAAATAACTTCCCTGGATGTATTTCTGGGAATATCCTCCCTCAGCACAGCTGTAATACTATCTCTTATCAAAAATGCCACTCCCCTTCCCCTCTTGTCTCCCTTTCTATCCTTCCTGTAGCATTTGTATCCAGGAACATTAAGCTGCCAGTCCTGCCCATCCCTGAGCCATGTTTCCGTAATTGCTATGATATCCCATTCCCATGTTCCTAACTATGCCCTGAGTTCATCTGCCTTCCCTGTTAGGCCCCTTGCATTGAAATAAATGCAGTTTAATTTATTAGTCCTACCTTGTCCCTGCCTGCCCTGACTAGTTTAAATCCTCCCAAGCAGTTCTAGCAAATCTCCCTGCCAGTATATTAGTCCCCTTCTAATTTAGGTGCAATCCATCCTTCTTGTCCAGGCCATTTCTACCCCAAAAGAGATTCCAATGATCCAAAAATGTGAATCCTTCTCCCATACACCAGCTCCTCAGCCACGCATTCATCTGCTCTATCCTCCTATTCCTGCCCTCACTAGCTCGTAGCACTGGGAGTAATCCAAATATTACTCCCCTTGAGGATCTCCTTTTTAAATTTCTGCCTCACTCTCTGTAATCTCCCTTCAGAATCTCAACCTTTTCCCTTCCAATGTTGTTGGTTCCAATGTGGACAATGACCTCCTGCTGGCCCCTCTACCCCGTGAGAACATTCTGCACCCTCTCTGAGACATCCTTGATCCTGGCACCAGGGAAACAACACACCATTCTGCTTTTTCTCTGCTGGCCTCAGAAACATCTGTCTGTACCTCTGACTACAGAATTCCCTTACACAATTGATGTCTTGGAAGCCGACGTACCCCTCGTTGCATTAGAGCCAGTCTCAATACCAGAAACTTGGCTGTTAGTGCTACTTTCCCCTGAGAACCCATCACCCCCTACATTTTCCAAAACAGCATACCTGTTTGAAATGGGTATATCCACAAAAGACTCCTGCACTAGCTGCCTACCTCTCTTACCCTTCCTGGAGTTAACCCATCTATGTGACTGTATCTGAGACTTCCCCCGCTTCCTATAACTGCCATCCATCACATACTGTTGCTGTTGCAAATTCCTCATCGCTTCTATCTGTCTCTCCAACCGATCCACTCGATCTGATAAGATTCGCATTCAACAGCATTTATGGCAGATATAATCTGCAGTAACCCTTAAACTCGCTTTAAACTCCCACATCTGACAAGGTGGACATATCACTGCAAAGGCCATTTTTGCTCCTTCACAATCTACAGACCCAGAAAATAACACCGTCTTATTCCTCTACAAACACTGCCCCAGGTTAAATTAATAGCTATGGCTTGTATTTTAAGTTTAATCAAGAGACTTATCTCCAAAAACATATAATCAAGAAAGAATCCACTATACTCACTACTGCAGCCTTTCTCTTGGACAGACTTAAAATAACAATTAACTTATCTGATTCTGTGCTGTGAACTTCGCCCAACAGTTCTTCCAAGATTAGTTGTGAACATTCCTCTCAACGCTTTTGTCACAAAGCTGGTGTCTTTTTTCTAAATGCTGTTCCTTTTCTTGTGGAAGTATACCATGTCCTTTTTTATCAGAGGGGTCATAAACAGCTCCTAGTTCCAATTGAACTGGTTTGGTACAGAGATTAAAGGGTATTGAGAGGCCTTTTTATTTATATGTAAACAGATGAGACCTCAAGCCAAAGTGGTCATGTTTTAGAAGTGACTTATATAACAAAAGGGGAGTGGTCAGCTCTCTATCTGAACAATTCAGTTCAGGACTAGTTAGGAGATCAGGTAGGTAAAAACAATGACTGCAGATGCTGGAAACCAGATTCTGGATTAGTGGTGCTGGAAGAGCACAGCAGTTCAGGCAGCATCCGAGGAGCAGTAAAATCAACGTTTCAGGCAAAAGCCCTTCATCAGGAATGACAGCTGTGTGTGAACAGGCTGCAAAACCCTCTCTCCTTTTGCCCTTCTAATTTCAACTTGTAAGCATTTGTTCCATATTCGGAACAGCATAATTAAGTCTAGTTTGAATAGACTGAGTTCTGTAGGGATTCTTTCTCCTGTTCTTTGTATTTCATCGTATAACTTGGTGAATAAATTTTTTTTCTGTTTTAAAACCTGGTAGTCATCCTCGCTAACTTACTCTGTGTAATTTTTACTGTACACTTACCGAAACAAATTGCAAAGTTATAGTCTGGGTTGCCTGCTTAAGAATGTTTTGAGTGGTCTGGCCTAGTCCATAACAGGGTTCATACCTACTTAGAAGAACTTTATTTCTCTGCAACTCTGTTACATTTTGAGTTCACAGACACTGACTCTGAGATCACCATTCAATTTGAGTTTTAATGAAATGCCCCAACAATAAAATGGTTACAGATGGTCTGGCACTCTGAAGGTCTTTTTGAGGGGACTGTTTGAAGCAAAGAAATAAATTAGATTCCCAAAAACTATTAAAATGTAAATGCTTATGAGTGAAGACTTTAAGAATGTTAGAGGGCTTGTGCAATTTAGAAATCATATTTTGGGTGTATTTTGATTTTTGTGTATACCTCGAAATGCTGACCTTTGACCCTTACCAAAGCTTGGATCCAGCTTGCTTTCCAAACAAACTAAAGTTTTCCCTGGTGGAGTAGCAGGTCGGCACTATAGCACATTCCTCCTGTCACACTGCACATAATTTATATGGACAATAAAATTACTGAGTCGATGATCATGAGATGAAAACTACTTTCATATAGCATCTCTCATCACTTCATTGCTTCTTCTGGAACATACCTGAACAAATTTCCATATTGTCAGCAAAACATTATTGTTGCCATTGTATGCAAACAGATTGGCTGAAACGAAAATAGAAAATGCTGGAGAAACTCAGTAGGTCAGGTAACACCTGTGGAGAGAGAAAAAGACAGAGTTAACATTTTGAGTCCAGTGACTCTTTATCAGAACTCCAAACACATTGGCCAGTGGCTCATGAGAATGTTTTCCCATCCCTAGTTGCCCTTGAGAAGGTGGTGGTGAGCTGTCTTCTGAACCTCTGCAGTCTATGTGCCAGAGGTAGACACAAAATGTCCTTAGGGAGGTAATTCCAGAATTTTGATCCAGCAACAGTGAAGGAATAGCGATATATCTCCAAGTCAGGATGGTGAGTGGCTTGGAGGGGAATCTGTAGAGGGTGGTTGGTATGTATAATAGATGGTGTATGTATGTTCAGACAGTGTCCCTTTGAGAAATGAGACATGTGATACTGGTGAGTCATCAGACAATGCTCCTCAGCTTATTCGGATTTGTCTAATCCTTTTATGGAGTGCAGAGCAACTGAATAAACATCGCTGCTGGATTGGAAGAAATGATGACTTTATATGTTCTGAAGGGTCTGTTTCCATGCTGTACATCTCTATGACTCGATGACTCTATAATTGCCCAGTACAAAAATAATGGTTTCCCTGCGTATCTGTTACCTTTGTCCTTGGAGAAGGTAGTGGCCGTGAGTTTGGAAGACGTTGTCTAATAAGCCTTGGCAAATTATTGCAGCGCATCCTGTAGATGACATACACTGCTGCTACTGAGCATTGGAGGTGGAGAGTATGAATGTTACTGCAAGTGGTTCCAATCAAGCGAGCTGCTTTGTCGGGATGGTGTCCTGCTTCTTTGAACATGCACCATTTCAGTATCTGAGGACTAATCAATGGTGCTGAACATTGTACAATCATTGGCGAAAATCCCCACTTCTGACCTTATGATGGAGGGAAGGTCATTGATGAAGCAGCTGAAGATGGTTGAGTCTAAGGCACTACCCTGAGGAAATCCTGCAGAGATGTTCTGGAGCTGAGGTGACTGACCACCTACAACCACAATCATATTCCTATGTAAGGTATGAATCCAACCACTTAGAGACTTTACCCCTGATACCCATTGATTCCAGTTTTGCTAGGTCTCCTTGATGTCATACTTAGAGTCATAGAGATATACAGCATGGAAACAGATCCTTCAGTCCAACACGTCCATGCCGACCAGATATCCCAACCCAATCTAGTCCCACTTGCCAGCACCCGGCCGATATCCCTCCAAACCCTTCCTATTCATATACCCTCTTAAATGTTGCAATTGTACCAGCTTCCACCACTTCCTCTGGCAGCTCATTCCATACCCGTACCACCCTCTGTGTGAAAAAGCTGCCCCATAAGTCTCTTTTATATCTTTCTCCTCTCTCCTGAAACCTATGTCCTCTAGTTCTGGACTCCCTGCCCCCAGGGAAAAGACTTTGTCTATTTATCCTATCCATCCCTCTCATAATTTTGTAAACCTCCATAAGGTCACCCCTCAGCCTCCGACGCTCCAGGGAAAACAGTCCCAGCCTGTTCAGCCTCTCCCTATAGCTCAAATCCTCCAACCCTTGTAAATCTTTCTGAACCCTTTCAAGTTTCACAACATCTTTCCGATAGGAAGGAGACCAGAATTACATGCAATATTCCAACAGTGGCCTAACCAATGTCCTGTACAGCCACAACATGACCTCCCAACTCCTGTACTCAATACTCTGACCAATAAAGGAAAGCATACCAAATGCCTTCTTCACTATCCTATCTACCTG
>NC_057731.1:59028618-59054100 GCF_004010195.1 Chiloscyllium plagiosum | reverse complement strand
CCTCAGGATTCCCTCCAACAACTTGCCCACCGTTGAGGTCAGGCTCACTGGTCTATAGTTCCCTGGCTTGTCTTTATCACCCTTCTTGAACAGTGGCACCACGTTTGCCAACCTCCAGTCTTCCGGCACCTCACCTGTGACTATCAATGATACAAATATCTCAGCAAGAGGCCCAGCAATCACTTCTCTAGCTTCCCACAGAGTTCTTGGGTACACCTGATCAGGTCCTGGGGATTTATCCACCTTTACCCATTTCAAGGCATCCAGCACTTCCTCCTCTATAATCTGGACATTTTGCAAGATGTCACCACCTATTTCCCTACAGTCTATATCTTCCCATATCCTTTTCCACAGTAAATACTGATGCAAAATACTCATTTGCCCTGATGTAACCTCAACTCTGGAATTCAGTTCTTTTGCCCATGTTTGAACCAGGTGTGATGAGGTCAGGAGCTGACAGAACATGAAACTAGGTGTCACTGAGCAGGTTATTGTTGAGCAGGTGCTGCTTGATAGCTCTGTTGATGACACCTTCCATCACTTTACTGATGATCAAGAGTAGACTCGTGGGCTGATAATTGGTTGAATTAGTGTTGTCCTGCTTTTTATGGATAGGATATACCTGAGCAATTTTTCACATTGTTGTGCACATGCTAATGGTGTTCTCTACTGAAACAGTCCAGTTTGAGGTACATTCTGGAGCACATGTCTTCAGTACTATTGCCGGAATGTTGTCAGGGCCCATAGCCTTTGCAGTGTCCAATGTCTCCAACTGTTTCTTTCTATCAAGTGGAGTGAATCAAATTGGCTGAATACTAGTATCTCTAATACTGGGGATCACTGGAGGAGGCAAAGATATATCATCCACTCGGCACTTCTCGCTGAAGATTGCTGCAACAGATTCAGCCTTATCTGTTGAATCTTCCATCATTGAAGATGGGGATATTTGTGGAGCCTCCTCCTCCAGTGAGTTGTTCAATTGTCCACCAGTATTCACAACTGGATGCGGCAGAATTGCAGAGCTTAGATCTGACTGTTGATTGTGGGATTGCTTAACTCTGTCCATCACTTGCTGCTTATGCTGTTGGCAAGCAGTCCTGTTTGGTAGTTTGGTAGACAACTCAGTTTTAGGTAATACGCCTGATGCTGCTCCTGGCATGCCCTCCTGTACTCTTTATTGAACCAAGCTTGATCCCCTGGCTTGATATTAATGGTTGAATGAGGGATATGAAGTTGCAGAATGTGCTGGAGTACAATTCTTTTGCTGTTGATATCCACAGAGCCTCATTCTTGAGTTGCAATTCTATTTGAAATCTATCCCACTTAATACGGTGATAATACGACACAACATGATGGAAGATATCCTCAATACGAAGATGCAAGTTTGTCTCCATGAGGACATTGGACCTGTACAATGTGTGTTTCTGGCTAGTTTCCCAGGTATTTACTTTGGGCACGATACGAGAGTTTTTTTTTTCAATTTATAAAGGAGTGCTTTAGGATGAATGGGGATTATACTTATACTTTTACTGTATGTTTAAAAAGCTTTGCATTTGTTTTATAAGTAAATAGTTTGCTTTATTCTGTTTTCGTTTTGTGACATAATCTGTGGGATTAAAATGTACAATGTTTAGGTTTGACTGTTTGAACTTGGTTTTCTAGTTTAGAGATAGTAACTGGGCAGTTTTTGGGTGTGTCTGAAATTAATAATTAATGTGGAAGTATTTCTGTAATCATGGTGATTTCTTTTAAAAACAAATTGTGAAGCCTGACTACAGAGTAACAGTTGGAGGATTTTGTGCAGGAATGGACTTCAATTTATTTTAGATTGATCGTGGATTCACCCTAATAATAATGGAGCCTCAAAGGTTTGTTACAGAATTCCAGACCATTTTTTAAAGCTTAGGTCTAACACCCATAGCTGAGGGAGAGAAATGTTTAATTTTTATTTTGGCCTTGGATAGTGATTAGTCCTGTGAAGCCCTTGGAACAAAGAACAAAGAGCAAAGAAAGTTTACAGCCCAGGAACAGGCCCATCAGCCCTCCAAGCCTGTGCCAATCTAAAAACCTATTGCCCAATTCCTAAGAATCTGTATCCCTCTGCTCCCCACTGACTCATGTATCTGTCTAGACACACCTTAAATAAATCTACCGTGCCTGCCTCTATTACCTCTGCTGGCAATGTGTTCCAGGCACCTACCACCCTCTGTGTAAAGTACTTCCTGCATGTATCCCCCTTAAAGTTTGTGAGAAGATTTGTAGCTCGGGTGCTGGAACTGACAACCGGAAGCGGCAGATTCAAACCACTACAAATGCCGGAGGAAATATCACAGAAGCGCTTCACAGGAGGCTCCCAAGCACTGAGGATGTCACCCAGACAGGGGACGAAACATCTATCCCCCTTAAACTTTTCACCTCTCGCCTTGAACGCATGACCTCTCCGTCACCATGGGAAAAACCTTATCTCTACCTACCCTGTTTATACCCTTCATGATTTTGTAGACCTCAATCAGGTCTCCCCTCAACCTCCTTTTTTCTAATAAAAACAATCCTAATCTACTCAACCTCTCTTCAAAGAGGTTCCATTCCAGGCAACATCCTTGTAAACCTTCTCTGCACCCTCTCCAAAGTGTCCACATCCTTTTGGTAATGTGGCAACCAGAACTGTACACAGTATTCTAAATGCGGCCAAACCACCATCTTGTACAATTTTAACATGACCTGCCAGCTCTTATACTCAATACCTCGTCTGATGAAGGCAAGCATACCTTTTGCCTTCTTGAACACTCTGTCCACCTGTGCAGCAACTTTCAGGGTACAATGGACCTGAACACCCAGATCTCTCTGCTGATCAACTTTTCCCAAGGCTCTTCTGTTTACAGTATAGTTCGCTCTAGAATTATACTTCCCAAAATGCATCACTTCACATTTGTCCAGATTGAACTCCATCAGCCACTTCTCCACCCAACTCTCCAGTCTATCTATATACTCTTGTAACTTTTGACAGTCCCCTATGCTTTCTGCTACTCCACCAATCTTTGTGTCATCTGCATACTTACTGATCATACCAACAGTGCCCTTTTCCAGATCATTTATGTATATCACAAACAACAGTGGCCCCAGCAATGATCCTTGTGGAAGACCACTTGCTACCTTTCTGCATTTTGAGAAACTTCCTTCAACTACTACTTTCTGTCTCCTGTTGCTCAACCAGTTATTTTTCCACCGAGCTAGGACATCCAGCACACCATGTGACTTCACTTTCTCCATTAGTTTATCATGGGGAACCTTATCAAACGCTTTACTAAAGTCCATGTATATGACATCTACAGCCCTTTCTTCATCTATCAACTTGGTCACTTCCTCAAAGAACTCTATTAAATTGGTAAGGCCTGATCTCCCCCACACAAAACCATGTTGCTTATCACTGATAAGCCCATTCTCTTCCAAATATAAATAAGTCCTACCCTCAGTACCTTCCTTAGCAACTTTCCCACCACTGATGCCAGGCTCATTGGTCTGTAGTTACCTGGAATATCCCTACTTCCCTTTTTGAACACCAGGGCAACATTACAACTCTCCAGTCCTCCAGCACTTCACCTGTGTTTAAGGAAGCTACATGGATATCTGTCAGAGCCCCAAGGACATTAGTTCCCCCAAGGTACAGAATGGTTATATAAAGCAGTGTTCCTGAAGCAGAAAGATATATAAAGCCTCAGGTTCTCAGAGTGAAGCCTAGCTTTAGTTCCAGACCAGATAAAACCTGCAAGTGGTTCCTTAAGCTGGGTATATTTACAATATTATGATATCAAACGTAAGATAACAGCAGGGAGAAGCTATCTGCAGTTGAAGACACGAGTGACTGAAACCAACCAAGCTGCTAGATCCAGGAATTCTGGCGTGAGAATTATATGAGTGGTGTTTTGCGCACTCTAGCAGGTGTAGTGCTTTAGACATTACACCAAAAGACCTAAGAGCAGAAATTAAAACTGTTCAGCCCATCGAGTCTGCCCCACCACTCAATCATGACTGATCAGTTTCTCAACCCTATTCTCCTGCTTTCTCCCCAGAACCCTTGATGCCCTTTACAATCAAGGACCTCTCTATCTCCATCTTAAATATATTCAATGACCTGGCCTCCACAGCCTTCTATGGCAGTGAATTCAATAGATTCACCACTCTCTGGCTGAAGATATTTCTCCTTATCTCCATTCTAAAAGGTCTTCCCTTTATTCTAAAGCTGTGCCCTCGGAACCTAGTCTCTCCTACCAATGGAAACATCTCCCCAACATCTACTCTGTCCAGGCCATTCAGTATTTTGTAAGTTTTAATTAAATCCCTCCCATCCTTTTAAACTCCATTCAGTATAAACTCAGAGTCCTCAAATGTTCCTCATATGTTAAGCCTTTCATTCCTGGGACCATTCTCGTGAACCTCCTCTGAACACGCTCCAGGGCCAATACATCTTTCCTGAGATATGGGGCCTAAAACTGCACACAATACTCCAAATGTGGTCTGACCAGAATCTCATAGAGCCTCAAAAGTACATCCCTGCTTTTACATTCAAGTCCTCTCAAAATAAATGCCAACATTACATTTGCCTTCCTAACTACTGACTCAACCTATAAGTTTACCTTGAGAGAATCCTGAACTAGAACTCCCAAGTCTCTTTGCACTTGAGATTTATGAATTTTCTTCCCATTTAGAAAATAGTGCACACTTCTAATCTCCTTACCAAAGTGTATAGCCTCACACTTTCCCATGTTGTACTCCATCTGCCACTTCTTTGCTCGCTCTCCTAACCTGTCCAAATCCTTCTGCAGCCTCCCGCCTCCTCAATACTACCTGCTCATCTAACTATCTTTGTATCATCTGCAAACTTAGTCCAATTACCCTCAGTTCCTTCATGCAGATCATTAATGTATAAAGTGAAAAGTTGTGGTCCCAACACTGACCCTTGTGGAACACCACTTATCACTGGTTGCCATTCTGAGAAGGACCCTTTCATCCCCATTCTCTGCTTTCTGCCAGACAGCCAAGATTCTATTCATGCTAGCACCTTGCCTCGAACATCATGGGTCCTTAGGTTACTCAGTAGCCTCCTGTGTGGCACCTTGTCAAAGGTCTTCTTGAAGTCCAGGTAGATAACATCCATTGGCTCTCCTTGGTCTAACCTGCTCATTACTTCCTCAAAGAACTCTAGCAGATTTGTCAGGCATAAGCTCCCCTTGATAAAGGCTTGCTGACATTGCCCTATTTTACCATACACTTTCAAGTATTCAGAAATCTCATCCTTCCCAATGGACTCCAAACTCTAACCCATGACTGAGGTTAGGTTAATCAGCCTGTAATTTTCCTTATTTTTCTTTTGCCTTATTCCCTGTTTAAGCAGGAGTGTCAGTTTAGCGATTTTCTATTCCCCTGGGACCCACCCTGACCAGCAATTCCTGAAAGATCACCACTAACGCCTCCGCTATATCTCAAGCTATCTCTATTAGAACTCTGGGGTGTAGTCCATCTGGTACTTTTGTGATTTATCCACCTTCAGGCCATTCAGTCTTTCTAGCACCTTCTCCTTAGTGATGGCCACTATACTCAGCTCTGTTCCCTGACTCTCTTGAATTTTTGAGATATGTGGAAATATGTTTCCATTGGTAGGAGATACTAGGACCTGAGGGCACAGCCTTAAAGTAAAGGGAAGACATTTTAGAATGGAGATAAGGAGAAACTTCTTCAGCCAGAGAGTGGTGAATCGATGGAATTCATTGCCACAGAAGGCTGTGGAGGCCAGGTCATTGAGCATATTTAAGACTGAGATAGCTAGGTTCTTGAGTATCAAGGGGATCGAGGGTTAGGGGGAGAAAGCAGGAGAATGGAATTGAGAAACTTATCAGCCATGATTGAATGGCAGACCAGGCTTGATGGGCTGAGTGGCCTAATTTCTGCTCCTATGTCTTATGGTCTTATGAACTGGTGCAAAGTAATTATTCAGTTCCTCAGTCATTTCCTTGTTCCCCACTACAATCTCTCCAGCATCATTTTCCAGTTCCCAATGTCCACTTATGCCTCTCTTTTGTCCTTTATATATCTAAAGAAACTCTTACAGTCTTCCTTTACATTACTGGCCAGCTTACTTTCATATTTAGTCATATTTAATCTCCCTCCTTATTTTTTTTTGGTGTCTTCTGTTGATCTTTGTAAGCTTCCCAATCCTCTGGTTTCTCACTGCCCTTCACCAAATTATATGCTATACCTGACTTTCCTAGTTAGCCATGATTTGGAGATGCCGGTGTTGGACTGGGGTGTACAAAGTTAAAAGTCACACAACACCAGGTTATAGTCCAACAGGTTTAATTGGAAGCACACTAGCTTTCGGAGCGACGCTCCTTCATCTATGACCTGATGAAGGACGTCGCTCCGAAAGCTAGTGTGCTTCCAATTAAACCTGTTGGACTATAGCCTGGTGTTGTGTGACTTTCAACTAGTTAGCCAGGTTGCCTCATCCAGCCTGCGCTGTACTCCTTTGTCCTAGAGGTGATATTACACAAAAGCTGTTTTGTTTCTTCTCAATTTACAAAGGAGTGTTTTGGGATGAATCAAATTATACTTTTTACTATGTGTTTTAGATTCTGGGCGGCACGGTAGCACAGTGGTTAGCACTGCTGCTTCACAGCGCCAGAGACCCGGGTTCAATTCCCGCCTCAGGCGACTCTCTGTGTGGAGTTTGCACATTCTCCCCGTGTCTGCGTGGGTTTCCTCCGGGTGCTCCGGTTTCCTCCCACAATCCAAAAAAATGTGCAGGGGTTAGGTGAATTGGCCATGCTAAATTACCCGTAGTGTTAGGTGAAGGGGTAAATGTAGGAGAATGGGTCTGGGTGGGTTACGCTTCGGCGGGTCGGTGTGGACTTGTTGGGCTGAAGGGCCTGTTTCCACACTGTAAGTAATCTAATCTAATTCTGGAATTTGTCTTGCAAGTTGATGTTTAGATTATTCTATTTTAGAGTCATAGAATCATGGAAATGTACAGCACAAAAACAGACTCTTTGATCCAACTTGTCCATGCTGAAATAAATCTAGTCGCATTCCCCAGCATTTGGCCCATATCCCTACAAACCCTTTCTATTCATATACCCATCCAGATACCTTTTAAATGTTGTAATTGTACCAGCCTCTATCATTTCTTCTGGCAGCTAATTCCATACATGCACTATACTCTGCATGAAAAAGTTACCTCTTCCTTTTAAATCTTTCCCGTCTCACCTTGAATCTGTGCCATTTAGTTTGAACTCCCCCACCCTGGAGAAAAGACCTTGTCCAGTTACCCTATCTATGAGCTTCATGATTTTATAAACCTCTTTAAAGACACTCCTCAACTTCGAATGCTCCAGGGGCAAAAAAACCCAGCCCCTTGCTGAGACATTTGTATTATTGATATTCACAAGTGAGGTGCCGAAAGACTGGAGGTTGGCTAACGTGGTACTACTATTTTATAAAGGTGGTAAGGACAAGCCAGGGAACTATAGACCGGTGAGCTTGATGTTGTTGGGCAAGTTGTTGGAGGGAATCCTGAGGGATAGGATTTACATGTATTTGGAAAAGCAAGGACTGATTAGGGATAGTCAACATGGCTTTTTGCGAGGGAAATCATGTCTCATGAACATGACTGAGTTTTTTGAAGAAGTAACAAAGACGATTGCTGAGGGCAGAGCGATGGACATGATCTATATGGACTTCAGTAAGGCATTCGACAACGTTCCCCATGGGAGACTGGTTAGCAAGGTTAGATCTCATGGAATACAGGGAGAACTAGCCATTTGGATACAGAACTGGCTCGAAGGTAGAAGACAGAGGGTGGTGATGGAGGGTTGTTTTTCAGACTGGAGGCCTGTGACCAGAGGAGTGCCACAAGGATTGGTGCTGGGTCCACTACTTTTCATCATTCATATAAATGACTTGGATGTGAACATAAGAGGTTTGTTAGTAAGTTTGCAGATGATGCCAAAATTGGAGGTGTAGTGGACAGCGAAGAAGGTTACCTCAGATTACAATGAGATCTTGATCAGATGGGCTAATAGGCTGAGGAGTGGCAGATCAATTTAATTTAGATAAATGCAAGATGTTGCATTTTGGGAAAGCAAATCTTAGCAGGACTTATACACTTAATGATACGGTCCTAGGGAATGTTGCTGAACAAAGTGACCTTGGAGTGCAGGTTCATAGCTCCTTAAAAGTAAAGTTAAAGGTAGGATAGGATAGTGAAGAAGGTGTTTGGTATGCTTTCCTTTATTGGTCAGAGTATTGAGTATAGGAGTTGGGAGGTCATGTTGCAGCTGTACAGGACGTTGGTTAGACCACTTTTGGAATATTGTGTGCAATTCTGGTCTCCAGGAAGAATGTTGTGAAACTTGAAAGGGTTCAGAAAAGATTTACAAGGATGTTGCCAGGGTTGGAGGATTTGAGCTATAGGGAGAGATTGAATAGGCTAGCGATGTTTTCCCTGGAGCGTCAGAGGCTGAGGGGTGACCTTATAGAGGTTTATAAAATCATGAGGGGCATGGATAGGATAAATAGAGAGGACCTTTTCCCTGGGATCGGGGAGTCCAGAATTAGAGGGCATAGGTCTAGGGTGAGAGGGGAAAGATAAAAGAGACCTAACTAATAAAAGAGAATGAACTGCTAGAGGAAATGGTGGAGGCTGGTACAATTGCAACATTTAAAAGGCATCTGGATGGGTATATGAATAGGAAGGGTTTGGTGGGATATGGGCCAGGTGCTGGCAAATGCGTCTAGATTAGGTTTGGATGTCTGGTTGGCATGGACGAGTTGAACTGAAGGGTCTGTTTCCGTGCTGTACAGCTCTCTGATGACTCTACTCATCCTCTCCCTAGAGCTCAAACCCTCCAAGCCTGACAACATGCTTGTAAATCTTTTCTGAACCCTTTCCGGTTTCACAACATACTTCCTATAGCAGAAAGACCGGAATTGCTTGCAGTAATAGTGGCCTAACCAATGTCCTGTACAGCTGCAACATAAACTCCCAACTCCTATACACAATGGGGAGAAAGTGAGTACTGCAGATGCTGGGGATTAGAGTCGAGAGTGTGATGCTGGAAAAGCGCAGCAGGTCAGGCAGCATCCAAGAATCAGGAGAGTCAACGTTTTGGGCAACTGCACTTCATCAGAAATCATTCCTGCTCCTCGGATGCTGCCTGACCTGCTGTGCTTTTCCAGCACCACAATCTTGACTCAATGCACTGACCAATAAAGGAAAGCATACCAAACACCTTCTTCAATCTCCTATCTACCTGCAATTCCACTTTCAAGTCAGGGTAGAAATGAAAGAATAGGCAGAATGAATATGTGGCTTGAGAGATGGTGCAGGAGGGAGGGGTTCAGAGTTTTGGGACATTAGGACCAGTTCTGGGGGAGGTGGGACTATTACAAATTGGATGGTCTATAGCTGGGCCAGTTTGGAACCCATGGGGGTGCTTTTGCTCACGCTTTTGGGGAGGGTTTAAACTAATGTGGCAGGGGGTTGGGAACCAAGTGAGGAGATTAGTGGATAGTAAGGAGGTAATAACTAAAGCCTGTAAGGAACTAGATCATGAAGTCAGTGTGACTAAAGGGAAGAGTAGGCAGGGAGCAGATGATGAACACAAAGTGGTCTGAGGGGCATTCGTTTTAATGCAAGAAGTGTAGTAGGTAAGGCAGATGCACTTAGGGCCTGGATCTCTATCTGGGAGTATTACCGAGACTAGATTGAGGGAAGGGCATGATTGGCAACTAAATATCCCACGATATCAATGCTTCAGGTGGGATTGAGAGGGAGGTAAAAAGGGGTGGAGGAGTTGCATTACTGGTCAGAGAGAATATCACAGCTGTGCTGAGGGAGGGCACTACGAAGGACTCGGGCAGTGAGGCAATATCGGCAATGCTCAGAAATAGGAAGAGTGCGGGAACAATGTTGGGACTGTACTACAGGCCCCCCAACAGCGAGCGTGAGTTAGAGAACAAATATGTAAACAGATTATGGAAAGATGTAGAAGTAACAGGGTGATGGTAGGAGATTTTAATTTTCCCAACATTGACTGGGATTCACTTGGTATTAGAGGTTTAGATGGAGCAGAATTTGTAAGGAGCATCCAGGAAGGTTTTCTAGAGCAATATGTTAATAGTCCAACTCTGGAAGGGGACATACTGGACTTGGTGTAGGGGCATGACCCCAGCCAGGTGGTTAAAGTTTCAGGAGGGGATTATTTTGGGAATAGTGATCACAATTCCAAAAGTTTTAGAATATTCATGGATAAGGACGAGACATGGTCCTAAAGGGAGAGTGTTAAACTGGGGTAAAGCGAACTATATCAAACTTTGGCAGAAGCTGGGGAATGTGAATTGAGAGCAGCTGTTTGAAGGTAAATTCACATTTGATATGTGGGAGGCTTTTAAAGTGAGGTTGATTAGAGTGCAGGACAGACATGTCTCTATGAAATGAAGGATAGAAATGGCAAGATTAGGGAACCATGGATGACAGGAGAAATTGTGAGACAAGCTAAGAGGAAAAAGGAAGCATACATAAGGCCTAGGTGACTGAAGACAGATTGAGCTTTGGAAGGATATCAGGAATGTAGGAACAATCTGAAATGAGGAATTAAGAGGGCTAAAAGGGGTCATGAAATATCTTTAGCAAACAGAGTTAAGGAAAATCCCAAAGCCTTTTATTCATATATAAGGAGCAAGAGGGTAACTAGAAAAATAGTTGGCCCAGTCAAGGACAAAGGAGGAAAATTATGCATGGAGTCAGAGAAAATGAATGAGATTCTTAATGAGTACTTTGCATTGGTATTCACTGAGGAGAGGAACATGGTGGATATTGAGGTTAGGGATAGATGTTTGATTACTCTAGGTCAGGTCAGCATAAGGAGGGAGGAAGTGTTGGATATTCT
The DNA here is from genome assembly GCF_004010195.1 of Chiloscyllium plagiosum. Classification (NCBI taxonomy): domain Eukaryota; kingdom Metazoa; phylum Chordata; class Chondrichthyes; order Orectolobiformes; family Hemiscylliidae; genus Chiloscyllium; species Chiloscyllium plagiosum. Next base: position 59,043,157 of record NC_057731.1, on the reverse strand, counting down.
AAAAGGCACTGAGGTGGACAAGTCCTCAGGTCTGAATGGGATCTATCCGCGGTTACTGAGGGAAGCGAGAGAGGAAATAGTTGGACCCTTTACAGATATCATTGCAGCATCCTTGAACATGGGTGAAGTCCTGGAGGACTGGAGAATTGCTAATGTTGTCCCCTTGTTTAAGAAGGGTAGCAAGGATAATCCAGGTAATTATAGACCGGTGAGCCTGATGTCAGTGGTAGGGAAGCTGCTGGAGAAGATACTGAAGAATAGGATCTATTCCCATTTGGAAGAAAATGGGCTTATTCAGTGGTAGGCAGCATGGTTTTGTGCAGGGAAGGTCATGACTTACCAACTTACTAGAATTATTTGAGGAAGTGACAAAGTTGATGATGAGGGAAGGGCTATAGATGTCATTTACAGGAACTTCAGTAAGGCATTTGATAAGGTTCCCCATGGTAGGGTGATGGAGAAAGTGAAGTCACATGGGGTCCAGATGTTCTAGCTGAATGGATAAAGAACTGGCTGGCAATAGGAGACAGAGAGTAGTAGTGAAAGGGAGTTTCTCAAAATGGAGAGCTATGACAGTGCTGGGACAACTGTTGTTTGTGATATACATAATTGATCTGGAGGAAGGTATAGATGGTCTTTTTAGCAAGTTTGCAGATGACACTAAGATTGGTGGAGTTGCAGACAGTGAAAGGGACTGTCAGAGAATACAGCAGAATTATAGATAGATTGGAGAGTTGGGCGGAGAAATGGCAGATGGAGTTCAATCCGGGCAAATGCGAGGTGATGCATTTTGGGAGATCTAATTCAAGAATGAACTGTACAGTAAATGGCAAAGCCTGGGTGTTCAGATCCATTGTACCCCAAAGACGGCAACGCAGGTCGATAGATTGGTCAAGAAGGCATACGGCATGCTTTCCTTCATCAGATGGGTACTGAGTACAAGAGTTGACAGGTTACAATTGTATAAGACTTTGGTTCAGCAATATTTGTAATATTGCGTACAGTTCTGGTCATCACATTATCTAAAGGATGTGGATACTTTGGAGAGGTTGCAGAGGAGGTTCACCAGGATGTTGTCTGATATGGAGGGGGCTAGCAATGAAGTGACATTGAGTGGATTAGGATTATTTTCATTAGAAAGATGGAAGTTGAAGGGTACCTAATTAAGGTCTATGAAATCATGTGAGTTATTGACAGGGTGGATAGCAAGAAGTTTTGTCCAGAGTGGGCAACTCAATTACTAGGGATCGCAATTTAAAAGTGAGGGAGAAACATTTAAGGGAGATATGCATGGAAAGTTCTTTACACAGAAGATGGTGGGTGCCTGGAACACGTTGCCAGCGGAGATGTTAGAGGCAGGCATGATAGCGTCTTTTAAGATGTATCTAGACAGATACATGAATGGGCAGGAAGCAGAGGGATACAGATCCTTAGAAAATAGGTGACAGGTTTAGATAGAGGATCTGGATTGGCATGGGCTTGGAGGGCCAAAAGGCCTGTTCCTGTGCTGTAATTTCCTTTGTTCTTCATTCTTTGAACCATGAACCTGCACTCCAAGGTCTCTTTGTTCAGCAATACTCCCAAGGACCTTACCCTTAAGTGTATAAGCCCTGATTTGCTTCTCCAAACTTCAGCATCTCGCAGTTATCTAAATTAAACTCCATCTGCCACTCCTCAGCCCATTGGTCTATCTGATCAGGGTCCCATCGTACTCTGAAGTAACCTTCTTTGCTGTTCACAACACCTCCAATTTTGGTGTCATCTGCAAACTTACTGACCATACCTCCTATGATCACATCCAAATTCATTTATATAAATGATGAAAATCAGTTAACCTAGCACATCACTGGTCACAGGCCTCTAGTCTGAAAAGCAACCCTCCACCATCATCCTCTGTCTTCTATTACGAGGCTAGTTCTGTGTCCAAATAGCTACTTCTCCCTCTATTCCTTGTGATCTAACCTTGCTAACTAGTCTACCATGAGAAACCTGTCAAACGCTTTATTGAAGTCCATATAGATCATGTCCACTGCTCTGCATCATCAATCCTCTTTGTTACTTCTTCAAAAACATCAATCAAGTTAGTGAGACAAAATTTCCCACACACAAAGCCATTTTGACTATCCCCAATCAATCCATGCATTTCCAAATATGTGTAAATCCTGTTCCTCAGGATTCATTCCAACAACTTGCCCACTACTGATATCAGGCTCACCGGTCTCGCCTGGCTTTTCCTTACCACCTTTCTTCAGTAGCGACACCACTTTAGCCAACCTCCAGTCTGCCAGAACCTCCCTTGTGACTATCAATGTTACAAATATCTCAGCAAGGGCCCCAGCAATCACTTCCCTATCTTCCCACAGAATTCTAGGGTACACCTGATCAGGTCCTGAGGACTTATCCACCTTTATGCATTTTAAGATGTCCAACACCTCCTCCTCTGTAATATGGACATTTTTCAAGATGTCACTATTTATTTCCTCATGTTCTCTATTCTCCATATCCTTCTCCACAGTAAACACTGATGCAAAATATTTGTTTAGTATCTCCCCATCTCCTGCAGTTTCACACATAGACGGTCTTGCTGTTATTTAAGGGACCTGTTCTCTCCCTAGTTACCCTTTTGTCCTTAATGTATTGTAGAATCACTTTGGATTTTCCTTAAACCTAATTGCCAAAGCTATCTTATGTCCTCTTTTTGCCCTCCTGATTTCCCTTTTAAGTATACTGCTACCACCTTTATATTTTTCAAGGCATTCACTCAATCTCGCTGTCTATACCTGACATTTCTTCCTACTCATTCTGAACCAATACCTCAATTTCTGTAGGTCATCCAGCATTCCCTACACCTAGCAGCCTTATCCTACCCTAACAGGAACATATTGTCTCTGTACTCTTGTTGCCTAATTTTGGAAGGCTTCCCATTTTCCAGCTATCCCTTTACCTGTGAACAGCCTCCCCTAGTCAATTTTTGAAAGTTCTTGCCTATACCTCCAAAATTGACCTTTCTGCAACTTAGAACTTTAAGTTTTAGATCCAATCTATCCTTTTTCATCACTACTTTAAAACCAATAGAATTATGATCACTGGCCCCAAAGAGCTGCCCCACTGACTCCTCAATCACCTGCTCTGCCTTATCATATCAGGTTGCAGGGTTTGATTGGAGTAGTTTGTTTGCAGGCAAAGGGACCTCTAGCAAGTGGGAAGCCTTTAAAAGTGAGATAGCTAGAGTTCAAGGTCTTTATGTTTCTGTGAGGGTGAAGGGCAAGTTTGACAGGAATAAGGGACCCTGGATGATAAGAGATATTGATGCTTTGATCAGAAAAAAGGAGGAGGCGTGACTCATGTACAGGCATCTGGGATTGAGGGAATCCCTGGAGGTATAAAGGGAATACAAGAGTTTACTGAAGAAGGAAATCAGGAGGGCGAAATGGGGACATGAGACAGCCTTGGCTGAGGAGATTAGGATGAATCAGAAGAGGTACTTTAAGTATATTAAAGGAAAAAGAATAACTAGAGAGAGAATAGGGCCCCTCAAAGATCAAAGTAGAAATGTATGTGTAAAGCTGCAGGATGGATGAGGTTCTCAAAGAATATTTCTCCTCTATGTTTATCGTGGAGAAAGACATGAAGACTTGGATAGGTTAGTGGTGATGTATTAGGGACAGTCCATATCACAGTAAAGGTGCTGTTGAATGTATTAGAATATATGAAGGTGGATAAATCTCCTGGTCCTGACCAGCTAGATCCAAGAACACTGCAAAAGGCTAGAGAAGAGATTGTGGGGGCCCTGGCTGATATTTTTACATCATCGTATCCACGGGTGAGGTCCCAGAAGACTGGAGGATAGTGAATGTTGTGCCATTACTCAAGAATGGCTGCAAAGAAAAGCCTATGAACTACAGACCAGTAAGCCTACCATCTGTGCTGGGTAAGTTACGTAAGAAGGCTCTGAGGGATAAGATATACATGTATTTGGAAAGACAGGGTTTGATTAGAAATAGTCGGCACAACTTTGTAAGTGGGAGATCATGCCTCACAAATTGTTAGAGTTCTTTGCTGAAGTGACCAGGAAGGTTGATGAAGGCAGGGCAGTAGACGTAATTCATATGGATTTCAGTAAGGCCTTTGATAAGGTTCCACATGGTAGGGATCTCTGGAAGGTTAGATCGCATGGAATCCAGGACAATCTGGCAAATTGGATAGAAAATTGGCTTGATGGTAGGAAGCAGAGGGTAATAGTGGAAGGATGCTTGTTGCTGGAGGCCTGTGACTAGTGGAATGCTGGGCCCATTGCTGTTGTTATCATTAGAATGTACAAGACATAATAAGTATGTTTGCTGATGACACTAAAATAGTGAGAAAGGGAAGAGAAATGGCCAATGGAGTTTAATATAGATAAGTATGAGGTGTTGCATTTTGGAAAGTCAAATCAAGTTAGGTGATCCATGGTGAATGGTAGGGCCTTAAGGAGTGTAGTGGAACAGAGGGATCTTGGAGTTCTCTGAAAGTGGAGTCATGTGTAGACAGGGCAGTGAAGAAGGCTTTGGCACGCTGGCCTTCATCAGTCAGGACATTGAGTATAGAAGTTGGGAAGTTATGTTGCAGGTGTACAGGACGTTGGTAAGGCAGCATTTGGAGAAATGTGTTAGGTTTTAGTCACCTTGTTATAGAAAGGATGTTATTAAATTGAAAAGAGTGCAGAAGAAATTTACAAGGATGTTGCCTTGACTCAATGGTCTGAGTGATAGGGAGAGGTTGGACAAGCTAGGACGTTTTCTTTAGAATGTAAGAGACTAAGGGTGGACCTTAAAGAGGTATATAAGATCATGAGAGGCATGGATAGGGTGAATGCCCAGGGTTGAGTAATCAAGGACTAGAGGACATCGGTTTAAGGTTAGAAGGGAAAAAAATAAAAGGGAACCCGAGGGGCAGCATTTTTATACAGAGGGTGATACGCATATGGAGTGAATTGCCAGGGAAAGTGGTTGAGGTGATACATTAACAGCATTTAAAAGGGATTTGGATAAATATATGGATAAGAAAAGTTAAGAAGGATTTGGACCAAGTGCTGGAAATGGGGTTAGTATGGATGGACATTTTGATCAGCATGGGCCAGTTTGGGCCAAAGGGCCTGTCTCATGCTGTAGGATGGTACGACTGTACTGGTAAGAGGTAAGAATTGAGAGCTATGACAAAACAGTGTCTATTTTTCAGTCAGTAACTGGCTCATTAAGTTCCTAATGTACATGTAAGAAGGCTGTATATTTGCAGTAGAAAGTTTATTACTGGTTGTATTTAAAAAAGTAGGTGTTATTGCCAGAATCTGGGAAGAGGGGAAAGATTGACTTATTATAACAGTCACCAGGAGCATCCCTGAGCAAACATCCTTTCCCTTTCCTCTCCCTTTCCTGTCCCTGTCTTGTCCCTTTCATGGAGAAAGTGAGGACTGCAGATGCTGGAGATCAGAGCTGAAAATGTGTTGCTGGAAAAGTGCAGCAGGTCAGGCAGCATCCAAGGAGCAGGAGAATCGACATTTCGGGCATGAGCCCTTCTTCAGGATTCCTAAGAAGGGCTCATGTCCGAAACGTCGATTCTCCTGCTCCTTGGATGCTGCCTGACCTGCTGCGCTTTTCCAGCAACACATTTTCAGCTCTTGTCCCTTTCATGCTCTATTCTCTCTCTATCCCGACTTTTCCTGTACCAATTGTGTTCCATGCTTATTTTGACTTTGTTAAATTTGTATCATCTACAGCCAAGTGTGAGGTGCCAGAAGACTGGAGGGTGACTAATGTGCCTTTATTTAAGAAAGGCTGCATGGAGAAGTCTGGGAACTATAGACCGGTGATTCTGACATCAGTGGTGGGTATGTTGTTGAAGGGGATTCTGAGGAACAGGAATTGCAAGTATTTGGAAAGGGAAGGACTGATTAGGGTAGTCAGTATGGCTTTTTGCAGGCGAAATCATGTCCACTAACTTGATTGAGAACATGACTAAGAAGAGAGATGAGAGCGAGGCAGTAGAGATTGTCTGCATGTACTTTAGCAAGATCTTTGACAAGGTTCCACATGGTACACTGGTTAATAAAGTTAGATCACATGGGATCAAGGGAGAACTTGCCAAATGGATACATAATTGGTTTGACAGTGGGAGACAGAGGGTTGTGTTTGAGCGTTGTTTATTGGACTAGAGGCCTGTGTTCTGCAGGGATCAGTGCTAGGTCCACTGTTTTTTGTCTTTTGTATAAATGATTTGAATGAGACGATAGGAAGCATAGTCAATAAGTTTTGAATGACACCAAAATTAGCGGTATAGTGGACAGTAAATGTAGGAGGTTGAGAGGTGATCTTATCGAAGTCTGCAAAATCGTGAAGTGCACAGATAAGGTGAATAGCAAAGGTTTTTTTTCCCTAGGATAGGGGAGTTCAAAACTAAGTCGCATAATTTTAAGGTGAGAGGAGAAAGATTTAAAAGGGACCTGAGAGATAACATTTTCACACAGTGAGTAGTCTGTATGTGGAATGAAGCCAGAGGAAGTGGTAGACTCAGGTACAGTTACAATGTTTGAAAGACATTCAGACATGGATAGGAAAAGTTTAGAGAGATATGGATCAAATGCAGGTAAATGGGAATAGTTTAGTTTGGGAAACTTGGTTGACATGGATAAGTTGATCCGAAGGGTTTGTTTCCATGCTGTATGACTCCATGACATGTTGCATCAAACATAGTTTAAGAATCTGATCCTTTGCAACACTGAGTTTAATGTGAGAACATTTAAATTTTTCAAAAAATTATTTTTACAATTCCTGTTTTGAACATAGATTTGCTGTTTAGTGATTAATTGATTGTGGGATTCCAAAGCAGGATCCTGGGTTGTAATAACATAGAGGATGTCATGGTATTGAAATGCTATTAAACAATAAGCAGAGTAGACTCTTACAGAGGATAGAAACTGTTTATTAATTGAAATCAGTTACATTACAACAGGCTAGTAGCTATTCACATCCCTTCTTTGTTTTGGTTTTGATAATGATTACAAACCACAAATGTGATCACTACTTTATTTTGATGTACCAAGTCAATTGTATAAGTATTGTGGTCAAAAGTCCACAAAAGAGCAATAGACCCTGTGTCCACAGCTAGTTCTGATTAAAGTAGGGGGCTTTTGGAGCTCTAATAGCCCAAGTTAAGAGCAGGCAAAGGGAGGGAGCACCTAAGTGGCACTCAAAGAAACGCAGAGTCATCTAGAAGTGCACATGCAAAGAGCACCTCGAGGCAGTCAGCATCATTAGACCATATAACATGGGAGCAGAAGGTCATTCAACCCATCAAATCTGCTCTGCCATTCAATGGGATTGTGGCTGATCTGATAATCCTCAATTCCAATATCCTGCTCTTTCCAATAACTCTTGATTCCCTTACTTATTAAAAATCTGTCGATCTCAGCCTTGAATATACTTATTGACCCAACTGCGACAGCAGTCCGTGATAAAGAATTCCAAAAACTCACAACCTTTTCACACAGAGGATGGTGCGTGTATGGGATGAGCTGCCAGAGCAGTTGGTGGAAGCTGGTACAATTACAACATTTAAAAGGCATTTAGATGTGTATATGAATAGGAAGGGTTGAAAGGGATATGGGCCACATGATGTCAAATGGGATCAGATTAATTTAGGATGCCTGGTTGGCATAGACAAATTGGACTAAGGGGTCTATTTCTCTACATCTCTATGACAGTATGACAATCCCGTGAGAGACAACATTTCTCCTCATCTCTGTCTTAAATATTCAACCCCTTATTCTTTGGTCCTAGACACTCCCACAAGGGGAAACATCCTTTTCGCATTCTCTGTCAATTCCTTTAAGAATTGTGTATGCTTCAATAAGGACGCCTCCCAATCTTCTATATGCCAACAAGTACAGGCCAAATCTATTCTTCTCACAAACATCCCACTGTACCTGGGGCCAGGCTAGTGTTACAACACAGGGTAAGCCCCTCTGCCAATTTAAACCCAACACACAGAAAAGATTCACCCCATGCTGTAACCTGTGAAAATTCGAGAGGCCAAGAATTATCCCAAAGGTCACTATTTAAAGTAAAACTTAACAACTTTTTAAAAAGTCTAACAGAGTATAATTATCTAACAACTATTTACAACTCCTTACTCAACCTATCTTTTACTTTCCCTTCTATAATACTAAAAGTGATAAAACCCCCAATTAAGATTTACCAAAAAATTCAAATTTCAAAACCAGGCAGCTGTCGAATCTTCTCTTTGTATCATTCTCTGTCTTCTTTCACAGGTCGTTAATAGATAAAGGTACCTTTAAGAGAGTTATTTTTCAGACAGTCTGTACATGCTGGTGACTTGGCAGTTCTCCTCCAACTGTTCAATTTTTTTTCAGTTTTATACCCCAAAGCATTGGATCACTTCATTGGTGTTGATATTGTCAAAATACTAAATTCAAACTTGATTGGAGTCTGGTATTTTGAACTGATTGACTGAATTTAAATTTATTTTTGTCTTATAGCAACCCAGCTAGTGCGAGCTGTTCTGACCAAGCGCTACGTTGTTACCTCGTTCTGGACTCTCTATGCTTCTCCATGTCCTTGCTAGCTTTTCCACTCTCTTAAAGGTACAGTACCTCTTACATCTTCATAACACCTTGCCCTTAAGAAAAAATGAACGAAAAGATGGCTTCATTTTTTTATCTCTATTCTTTAAACAAATTACTCTAACAGACAGATAACTTTAATCTAGGTTCACCTTAACTTCTTCCCAGATACCTGTGATATATATATATATTATATATATATAAAATACAAATCTCATCCAATCTTTATCAGTTAAATCCGCAATAGCGCATTGTGTGAATCCAAGGAAAACAATGGGACTAGAAGGAGTACCAGGCCGTGCACTCAGAGCATGAACAGATCAACTGGCAGAGGTCTTCTCAGACATTTTCAAACTCTCCCTGCAGCAGGCCACTGTCCCTGCCTGTTTCAAGAGGGCCAATATCATCCTTGTGCCTAAGAAGGCTCATGCAGCATGTCTCAATGACTACTGCCCAGTGGCCTTAACTTTGGTGGTCATGAAGTGCTTTGAAAGGCTTGTCATGGCATTAATCAACTCCAGCCTCCCCAACACTCTTGACACACTCCAATTTGCCTGTCAGACCAACAGATCCACGTCAGATGCCATATCACTTGCCCTATACCCCTCCCTAGAACATCTTGACACCAAGAACAGCTACATAAGAATCCTGCTCATTGACTACAGTTCAGCCTTCAACACTATATCCCCTCGAGACTGATTATTAAACTTAGTGATCTCGGACTAAGCCCCACTCTCTGCAACTGGATCCTCAGTTTCCTGACCCACAGTCCACAATCAGTGAAGACTGGGGGCAAGATTTCATCCTCACTAACACTCAACACTGGATTCCCCCAGGGATGCATACTCAGCCCCCTTCTGTACTCATTGTATACCCATGACTGCGTTGCCAATTACCAGACTAATGCCATTTACATGTTTGCTGGTGACACCACCATAGTCAGTCAAATCTCAGATGGCGACAAAACAGACTACAGACTACAGGTGGAAGACCTGGATAAGTGGTGCACTGAGAACAACTTCATTCTCAATGCCAGCAAAACCAAGGAACTCATTATTGACTTTCAGCGGGTGTTACTCATGCCCCCCTACATATTAACAGCACAGAGGTGGAACAAGTGGAGAGTGTCAAGCTCCTGGGAGTGGTCATCCACAACAAGCTTTCTTGGACTCTTTATGTGGGCGCACTGGTTACAAAGGCCCAACAACGCCTCTTCTTCCTCAGGCAGCTGAGGAAATTTGGCATGTCGGCGAATATCCTTGCCAACTTTTATAGGTGCACCATCGAGAGCATTCTGCCTGGATGTATCACTAGCTGGTATGGCAACTGTACCATTCAAGATCGGAGACGGTTACACCAAACTTTTCAAAACCTTTTAAAGTTGCTATCGATGTGAACTCAGCCCAGACAATCACAAAGGTCAACCTCCCATCTATATAATCCATCCACCAGGCCCACTGTCAAGGAAAGGTCGCCAGTATTCTTAAAGATCCATCCCACCCTGGCTATGTTTTTCTACAACCTGTACCATCAGGGAGAAGGTACAGAAGCCTGAACATATGCACCAGCCGGTTTTGTAACAGTTTCTACCCTACTGTTGCTAGAATACTGAATGGACTCACAAACTCTTAACATTTGCCTGTACCTGTGTTTTTGTTTTTGCCGCTGTTTACATATTATTTACTTATCTAATCTACTTAACTATGTGATCTGCCCTGTATTACTCGCAAGACCAAACTTTTCACTGTGCGTCGGTACACATGACAATAAATTCAATTCAATTCAATTCAATACAATTCAATTCATTCTTATGACCGTACGATTTTTAAATTAAAAGTCTGTAACGTAAGACTCTAATGAAATAGTCTCGTATTCTTGTCTTTAAAGTGTTCAAAGAATGTAAGAGGATTGTGACCCATGTACACAAACTGTCTCCAACACATCGTTCGTGACATGCACATTAAAATGTTGCAAGACCAGTACCAAAATCAATAGTTCTTTTTCAGTCATGGAATATTTCCTCTGGTGGATGCTGAGCTTCTTTGAAAAGTAACCAACAGGCAGTTCAATCCCATCCCATTCTTGTATTAGTACAGCCCCAACTCCTATGTCACTAGCATCAATAGCAACTTTAGAAGGTTTTGAAAAGTTTGGTGTAGCTAAAACTGGTTTGGTGGTTTATATTGCTTTCAAATGGTCGAATACCTCCTGGCATTGTTCTGTCCACCAAAACTTTGTGCTCTTCTTCAGCAAATCAGTTAACGGTGCCACTACACTACTGAAGTTTGGAACAAATCTCTGATAGAATCTGCTGAGTCCGAAGAATCGAAGCACCTCTTTCTTCAAGGTTGGTTGTGGAAATTCCTCGACAGCCTTCATCTTTGCGTTCCAATATTATATCCCAAGAATGTCACCTCTGCTTTTACGAATTCAGTTTTATTTAAGTTTAATACCAGTTTTGCTTCTTGCAGTCATTCAAAGATCACTGCCAACTGTACCATGTGATCTTTCCAGGACTTAGTAAAGATCACTACATCGTCCAAATAGACTGCACAGTTTTTTAACCCAGTCACAACACTGTTCATGAGTCTTTGGAATGTGGCAGGTACATTCTTCATTTCAAAGGGCATCACTTTAAATTGATATAGCCCATTTGGGGTTACAAACGCAGAGATTTCTTTTGCCATCTCTGATAAAGGTACTTGCCAGTAACCACGCAGTAAATCCAACTTGGTGATGTAACTGGTTTGTCCGACTTTCTCGATACAGTCCTCCAGTCTTGGTTTTGGATATGAGTTTGATTTTGTAATGGCATTGACCTACTGATAATCTACGCAGAATCGTTGAGTCCAGTCCGGTTTGGGAACTAAGACAACTGGCAAACTCCACTCGTTCTGACTCAGTTTGATGATATTCATTGAGTATGGCCTCCACCTCCATCTGGACCTGTCTGGCTTTGAAAGGATTAAGCCGATAGGTGTGTTGTTTTATCAGAGCTGTATTTCCTACATTTACTTCATGTACAATATTGTTAGTCTCCCCATCTGATCCTTACATATGTTCTTATACTGCTGTAACAAGTCTTTCAACTGTGTTCTATGCTAATGAGACAGAGAGCTTACTAACCTATCCCACTCCTCAAGGACTTCTTCATTTTTTAATCTATTTTGAGGCACATCAAAATCCACATTATCTGGATTTGAATCCTCACTCTGTGGGGCAGTAGCTAACACCTGTTCCTCCAGTTCTTTCTCTCTCCTATTTCCCTCGAGGGAACCTACACAATCAGTTATAATCCATGTGAAAGGTTCTTCAAATGTGGGAATTGGCAACAAAGGTGCATCCACACATATATCTTTTATTGTTTTGTCTTGCTGTTGCAAGTCTCTTAGTCTTTCAGGACTAAACAGTTCTGTCTGACCCTCTGCCTGTTCCGGTTTATCCTGCACTATTACATTAAACAGGATGTCCGCTAACTGAACCTCAACTCCTTCATCTTTCTCTTTACTTTCCACTTTGTGCTGTGACTTATGATAGTGGGATCTGGTTATCACACAGTCTGCGAAAATACCAAGATATTTCTGTTTTAACTCCTCGGTTTCTTGGTCTTCCTTGGGCTTCTCCACAACAAGGGGTGTCACTCCCACCTTGGATCCTGCCAAATCATTCCCAAGAACAAACTGAATTCCTGGAACTGACACTCTGTCAATCACTCCCACTGTTACTTCCCCAGTCTTGGATTGGCACTCCAACCTGATCTTACATAGGAGAACGCTAAATTTCTGTCTATCTATCCCACAAATTACCACACTCTCGGGAATTAGATCAGAAAGAGTGCATATTCACTCATCCCTTACTATCTGCGACTGGTTAGTTCCTGTATCTCTCAAAATTATAACTTCTTGTCTTTCTCCCCCTGTTCTTTCTGAGTAAGCTTTACCCACAGAGGCGAATTCTTTGTAAAGATCAAGTACTAACTCCAGAGCCAGTCCCTGCCCAGGCTGTGCACTCTCCTGCAGCTCCTCGGCTCTTCTTGGAGTCTCCTTTACTACCTTCACAAATGCCACTGGCTTCGCTTCTTTTACCACATCTTTTCCCACAGTGCTTTTCTTTAAGGACCAACTCTGTGACTTTACCTTTCCCACTTTACCACAATGGAAACACCTGAGGCATTTCACCTCCTTTCCACCCTCATGGACTTCTTTTTTAACCTGTGGTAAATTCTTACCAGTGTTCTCTACTCTTGGTTTCTTAGTGTAGGATCTCTCCTTCTCCCAACTTCTATCCGTCACATGATGAAATTCTGGCCGGAAGCTTGTCTTATGCACCAACATGTATTCATCTGCTAATTCTGCTGCCCTTCTCACATCCTGAACTTTCTGTTCCTCGATGTGAATTCTTACCATCTCTTCCAACAAAATAATCTCTCATAGAGCCTAAAAGGTCCTATCTATTTTTAAAGCACGCCCCCATCTATCAAAAGACTATGTTTAATTGTTTCGTACTCAACATAAATCTGATCTAGTTCCTTCTTTATGTTTCTGAACCACTGTCTATATGCTACAAGTACCACTTCATAAGCACTTAAAATAGCCTGTTTAACTTCTTCATAATCTCTTGACTCCTCATCTGACAGTGCGACAAATACCTCACTAGCTCTGCCTACCAGTTTAGTCTGAACTAGCACTATCCATAAGTCCTCGGACCGCTCCATCTGCCTAGCCAATTTTTCAAATGAAATAAAGAAGCCTTTGACATCTTTCTCATCAAAATGTGGCAGAGCTTTGACATATTTGTATATATCACTGCCATCTCTTTTAATCTCCATCCTGTTAACTTGACTTTGCTGACTAAGTCGCAACTTTTCAAGTTCAAATTCTCTCTCTTTCTACTCAGCTAAGAACGTTCTCTCTCTCGTTTTCCTCTCTCTCTCTCTCTCTCTCTCTCTCTCACTTCTCTCTGTCTTTCTCTTTCTCTCTCCCACTGTTTATCTTCTAACTCCATTTTCCTCATTGTAATTTAAGTTTTTCTACCTCTACTGCACTTGTCTGTCTCTCTGGCAGACCTAAGTGTTTGAGTAATTTCCTTAAAATTTCAGCTTTACTTTTGTCCTTGGTTAAACCCAAATCAATGAAGCAGAAAACTCAAAAACGGATCATGCTGTAAGGTTGAGTGAAATAGGGATTGATAGGAAGGGTGAGGGCAGTAACAGATTAAAAATACTATATATGAATGCACGAAGCATTAGAAATAAGATGGATGAGCTTGAGGCTCTTTTGGAAATTGGCAGATACGATATTGTGGAGATAACTGAGACGTGGCTTCAAGTGGACAGGGCTTGGGAAATGAATATTCAAGGCTATACGTGCTATCGTAAGGACAGACTGATGGGCAGAGGGGGGGTGGGGTGGCCCTGTTGGTAAGGGATGATATTCAGTCCCTTGCGCGGGAGGACCTAGAATCAGGGGATTTAGAGTCAGTATGGATAAAGTTGAGAAATTCTAAGGGTAGAAAGACCCTCTTGGGAGTTATCTACAGGCCCCCAAACAGTAGCATGGATGTAGGGTGTAAGTTGAATTAGGAGCTGAAATTGGCCTGTCACAAAGATGTTACTACAGTTGTTATGGGGGATTTCAACAAGCAGGTAGACTGGGAGAATCAGGATGGTATTGGACCTCAAGAAAGAGACTTTGTGGACTGCCTCCGAGATGGATTCTTAGAACAGCTGGTGCTGGAGCCTACCAGGGAGAAGGCAATTCTGGATCTGGTATTGTGCAATGAGCCAGAATTGATCAGGGACCTCAAAGTGAAGGAGCCATTAGGAGGTAGTGACCATAATACAATAAACTTCAATCTGCAATTTGAAAGGGAGAGAGTACAATCGGTAGTGACAATATTTCAGTTGAATAAAGGGAACAATGG